>NW_027207112.1:0-38355 GCF_032191515.1 Phaenicophaeus curvirostris
GGTTAAACAGGGTATTTATTACTCATTGCTCAAGTAGCAGTTTGCCAGTCCATGGACACATCTGACTTTTGATAGAGTAAGTCTTTATGTTATAATTTCATATTGCTGTTAATAAAATGTAAATGAAACTTGTTGATTTTCAGGCAAGACATATTTCAGGCTACTTTTCAAGAGTTTAGCTCAGTTACCTTGAATCTATTCTAGCCATAGCTACCAGAGGAATATTCTATTTCCACACGTCTTCCCATTAGAGCTGTGAGAAATATGCACTAACGATTTGGCAAAAAACCTATATTTCATTCACGTTTTTCCTTTGAAAATAGATCAACAGTCAATCAAGTCTACGTGACAACTTCTAGTGAAAAGTCAGAATTCTATTATCTTTTTCAATTTTTTGCTTGTCACTAACTTAGCATTTCTCACAAAATTCCTGAGTAGCATCTTGCCTTTCTTCTGAGCAGTAATATTTGTATACACTTACAGACTGATTTCTCAGTGGAGGAGGAAACAGAGATAGAGTCTGTATACATTCTAGGAGTGAGTAACTTGTTTCCCTTTATGTATATATTCATTCTAGAATGAACATAATTGAATAGAAAGGAAGGGGGGTTTTATCTTATTTTATCTGCAGTAGCAAGACCTAGACTGCTAGGAGTAGCTTTGCTCAAGTGTTCAAGGGCTGGCTTAAGTTTGAGATCAAAGCAAAGGACAAATTCTCCTCTGCCAGATCCTTTTTGCCCTGGAGTCTTACAAGAAAACTCTCCACATTAGCAGTATTGCAGCATATTTGGTAATAAAAACAATTCCTTGTTGATTACAAAAAAATAACTTTTAATTTTTTGCAATTCAGCCATATGTCAATAATTAGCATTGCATGTAGTTTATTATTTAGGGACTTTTCTCTCACCCTCATTATTCCTCTTCCTCCCCCCTCTCCCCTTCACTTAGTGGTTATTGAAATATAAAGAAGAGTTAGAGATAACATTCATAGCTGTCAAGAGAAAGCATATAGCAAAGAGGCTATGTAAATAAGAAGCTCAAACACTCCTACAGTTCCCTAAAGGAGCAAGGGGAAACAGAATATATTACTTCTGACTCAGGAAATTAAAAAATAGTCTAAGAAAATGTGCTGAGGTGAAGAAAGCAGCCCGAAACGTTGCTGAGACTTCTAGTTACAATGAGAGACAACAGAAAATAATAGGTTTGGAAATGAAATCAAATGTACAAACACATTGAGAACTGCTTCACCTTTAAGGAATAACTCTCATTCCTTGTGTCAGAACAACCTCCCCCAGAATATAAAATCCAGTCCTGACACACAGTCCTGGCTAAAAGTTCAAGGACTCCATCCCTGAAATGTGGTAGGATATCACAGAACCACAAGGTAATACAAGTTGTCAGAGACCTCTGGTGTTCATCTAGCCCAGTCACCTGCTCAAAAAAGACATAACTTCAAAGCAGATCAGATTATTTAAGACTTATAGTTCAATTTTGAAACTCCCCAGGAGCCTTTCTGGATAATACAACCTGGTGTCTGAACGCTTGCAACTGTTTTGGGTATTTTTAACCCCTTTCTCTGGTCAGAACTTGCCTTCATACAGCCTGTTGCCTCTTTTTGCTTCCTTGTGCATCTCGTAGAGCCTGGTTCTGTATTTTCTACTACCCCACTTTCTGTAGTGGATGGCAGTGCTTTATAAACTCACAAACTTGCAGAAGTGCTTGCATGTAGACAAGTTTTATAGACCTTCAGGATAAGGAACAGTATCATCTAGCTGAAGATGTCCCTTCCACTGTGAAAAATATATGTGTTTCCCAATCCCACCTCAGTCAGAATTGGATTTCTGCTGGATATTTTGCAATCATCCCATATTAATTTGCTAAGAATAAAATCTTAGATTCTGCTCCCCAAATGCCCTGGCATCCTCCACTTACCCTTTCTAGGTGATATCGTTTCACTCACCACTGAAGCTGGTGGTGAGCCATAGCATTTAAAACTACATTTTTTTTTTCCATAAGAATTACAAAAGTAATATTTTTTTTGTCTTATCTGATCATGATTATTTGTACCTGAAGTTGTTTCAGTACAGCCCTGAAACATAGATGCAATTGGCACAAGATTTTCTCACAGTGCATTGAAAGATAGAGTTGGCTCTGGTATTTCTGATTTCCCAGCCCACTTGTTTGACTAATTAGATGTTGGGCTCTGTAAATGGTTTTGAAGTTGTTTATTCCCTGTCTAATGACATTACATGTGTCACAGCAACTAATAACGTGAGGTGCTCGGTTTAGGAAATATACAGGAAACAGCTGGGATTAGCCACTGCCAGTCTGCAGAGAGCCTTGTTTTCTATTCACCCACAACAAACATTCCAGAAAGAGAGGGAAAGAAGGAAAAAAACAGCAACATAGTAATACTCAAGCGTCCATTAAAAACATTGCTAATACATGTTCAGTATCTCAGAGAGAGGAAACAAAGGCAATACTTCTGATTCTGCACAACTTCATCTATTATTAGTTCTGTAATATTGGCTTGCGTCATTTTTGGTCAGTAACTACTTTTCTGTTCAGTTTCTAGAAGATACCCTGGTAGACTATAGTCAAAAATAAATGCATAGCTTTGTAAAAAACAAACGAGAGCTTTTTGCTTTCCAGTGGATTCTTGATTAATTTCATACCTTTCTCCTAAAGTAGTTTCATATTCCAAATGATCACATCTGGCAGCTGCCCAGGTAAAAGAGCTCTGCCAGCTCAAAGATGCATAGCCAAGATGTTAATATTCATGCTGCGTTTTGCCCTTCTCATTTGTGTACTTAACTCTCCATGGGGAGCTCCAGCCAGTTGTGCATCAGGATCTCATTAAAAAAACAGAGAAGAATACAAATTTTAGAAACGCAGGTCCACTCTTGCCCTTAGAGAGGTTTATTAAATAATAGTGAGCAAACATCAGGTGGGACTGTATCCTGACAAGTACTGAAGCTGCTGACTTCCCTAGCTTTAACATATAATAAAACAATACATTTGTGCTACAGTTTCTGGAAGATGCTTGAGGAAATGTAATCCAGTACCTACAGACATCTGTACTGAGGGAAATTAAATATGCTACGCTTTATAACTAAAAGAAATCCACTGGCAAATCTTTTTTTTTTTTTTTCAGCCATCAGAGGTTACATTCGATGAGCTTAGGATGTAGAAATTTATAAAAAGATATTTTAATACATCTATTCTAAATGAAACTTAATAGAAAATGTTATTGATTTTGTCAAAATTGCATTTAAAATACACTCATTATAATCTAATAAATGAGAGAAATAATTAATGGAACAATTGCTTGAAGGTAAATTTATTTGTGATACTATTAGCATTCCCAAAGCTGATTCTTACCTCCTCTATACCTTCAAGAACCTCTTTTATTATGCTGTCTGGGAAAAACAATCCAGTATATAATAACCTTCAAAGTGTTCCTAGAACTCCAGTTAAAGCTAATGGTGGTTGAAAATGATCGGCATTGCAGAAATTCCTCTAGTAGAATAGTATTACAGGTATGGAGACACCTTATATTTTTACTCTCCTTCATACTAAAAGGATTGCTTTTCAACACATAAACAACGTTTATAGAGAATGAGTTATGTTGTTTTCATGCAAAGAACAGCATAGTTTATCATGACAATACATGAGGAAAGGCAGGTACAGAGCGAAGGCCCAGCTCATTGCTTACTTAGTGAATTGAGCTCAGTGTTGTTCTTTTCTTAAGCAAGCTGATTGTCATCAGCAAAACACTTTTTTTCTCCATCAGGCAAAAGCACTAACCTTCCAGTGTATGGAAGAACTCAGTACATTTTAGAAGATAACTTGCAGGACTGACCAAATAACCCCTGATTGTTGTTTGGGTCGTCTGTTACTTTAACTCATTATTGCTTGTCTCCTTTACATAAGAAAAAATATTTAGCTACTCTATAATTTCTTTTGGGGTGAAGTTATATAAAGAAAAGAAAATGATAGTACAGCCTTTTGTGTATAGGTAAGTCAGCTATGACTGACCAAGAGAATTATAGAAAGTATAGGTCCTTTATTCTAGCAGAGGGCAGAAGAACAGGTCAGGGCTAAAGGCAGCTCCTAGGACAAGGTAACTCAGTCCCTCTAAGCCTGAACATCTTTTCTGCCTAACAATACAGAGCAGGGATTTTTATGGCAGCTTAACCTCATATCAACCTTTGTGAAGAATGCACAGCAAGTAATCGTGGACTTTGGAGCTTATATATCACAGAAAACTAAGTATTCTTTAGGATGAATAAGTCTCTTCTAATAATTTAGGTTTTCTCCTAAAAAATGCTGCGGATGAGCAGCTAATAAAACATACTCAAGAGCATAAAATATTCCTGTGAGAAATTCAGCTTGTTTTACAAAACTAAGATTTAAAGAATCCATTTCAGTCCCAAATTGGTTTTAAAATGTGACTTGGTAATTTCAGACTATGTGCAAAGCTGATTTTTATTCAATAGTGAACATGCAAACACATTAGAACAAAGGCTGAAGACCTGCTTGCTCTTCTGCTGTTCTGGTCAGTCACCAAAGAACACTTTTCTATTGCACACTTGTGAAGAAACCCTACTCCCAGATCAGAAACTAAATCAAGGAATTCTATTGTGCACCTTCATATTACATATCATAAGCTGTGTAGTATAACTTTGGGGATCAACTAGTTGAACAGAGGCTGAAAAAATCTAAGAAATTCTAATCCTAAACAGTCTGGTCTATATACACACATATCCATATGCTGTAGAAATATCTTCAGAAACACAGGGATGACGACTCATCTCAGACACATACGCAATTACGTATGTACTTTCAGATATTCATGACATTCTCTATGAGACTAAAATCTCATTATCTTATCTTGAAATATTTTTCCAGAAGAAAATCCAACTCTCATTTTCCTGCACTAGGTTGTGTTAAATAGATTGACATTATCTCTTTGTCTACACAAAACTGAACACCCACTCTTTAGAGAACTGGCATTGTTCTTGTGCTGTGGCACTGTATTGGGGTACTTAGAAGCATGAATTATTAAATAATTATGCAATCAGAAAAACGATCATTTGATTTGTCTAGTTGCTGCCAAATGAGATAATTATAGCATAGGAACCATCTTTTAAAATAAAATGATTTTTTTCATCCCATTCCCAGGCTCTATGTAACTGTATTATTAAAACAAAGCCCTGTTAATTACATGTATCCTATAATAGTAGCAGTTTAGGTTTTCTTCTGAATATCCGTATCTATGTATCATAATTGGGTGTCTCCGGTGCTCAGAGGAAGATAGTTGCCATTCCTTCTGTCTTAATACTGTAGCTGCATTCCTGCTTAGGTATTCCATGCAAAGCTGTATGGGTAAATTATAATCCTGGCCTGCAGCTGCCTGATTTTGCATTGCAAAGAAACGAGGACCTTTATTTCACTCCACAAACAGCAGTATTTTTCATTATCCTTTAACATGACATGCAGCCAGAAGAAGTTAACCACAAGGGTGAACAACAACTATGAATGTGGTGTAGATGCCAAAGATAATGCTACATCACAACTCCATTTCAAAAACTTAAGCGTGTACAGGTAGCAGGGTTCATATCATGATACAGTACGCTACCTCCCACCCTACTGCCAGAATCTCCTGAGTTTTTCAATATAGTGACAATTATGCAGTATAAACATATAACATTTAGCTGTTTTTTGAATGACTAACTTTTCCTGGAAGACCTTTACTCCCTCCCACTGCTCCATGTTGTACAATAAAGTGTATGTCTTTTGGAGTTAGTGCACCACAGAACACATAAGATATGCTGCAAGAAGCAATATGGTTGTACAATAAAAAGTCAGAGACAAATACATCAATATGCAGCTCAACTAACAGTAAAAATTCTTTTGTAAAATTATAGCATGAATATAGAATTATATAAAATTGGAGACTATGACATTTCTCAGAACCAGAAGTACCTCAGAAGTGTTATTAAACAAATGCTTTCCAAACAAAAGAATTTTTTTTGTGGATTTGTCCACTTTTTGTGTTTTCTCATCAGAAAAAAAATTCAAACAAAACCCAAACTCTAGTACTTGGAACTGATCGTGTCTTGTAAAAGCAAACCTAAAATTTCTTCTTTTTAAGTACACTTGGAAGTATTTGTATGACAAATGAAAAGAAAATTATTTTTTGTTTTTTAGAAAGGTCTTTTCAGGTTTCTTGTGAAATAGCAATTTCACCTAAGCCTGCTGTTTCTTCAGCTCAAATACTTGCAATTTAAATATTTGTAAAGAGTGAGAAAAATAACTCCATTTTCTGTAGCTGATTCTGAAACCTTTGTTCCTTTTCTTTGAATAGGCATAGACAAACATGTAATTTGTCTTGGCTTTTGTCTAACTGCAAACAAAAGATTAAGTTCAGCAGAACATGCAAGGGGAAAGACAAAAACAAGCATTGTCAAGCACTTTCCCTTAGCTGGGATTTTTTCTGAAAATGCCAGCATGCTGCATTGCTTTTCTTCCCTTTGTTTTAATAGTCATACCCAGTGGGTATGGCTATCTTGTTAAATTACTCTTAAAGAAATTGAAAGGTCAAGACACATACACACTCATGGTTGGGGTGATGTCATGGACTTCTGCTGGAAGCAAGGCTTTTGGATCACAGCTAACATGCAATAAGCCTAATTGTTTGAGTCAAAACCCATGTGGTTTTGAGGTACTCTTTCCACCAGACCTGAAAAAGCCTTCTCTTGGTGTATCATAAATAAAGATGTAGAGAGGAGGAAACCATTCAGAGAAACGGGAAAAAGAAAGGAAATGCTAATTTTTAAAGCAGTTATATTTCTTATGCCTATTTGTACAATAATTCCTTCCCTGGCATCTCCTTGTTCTTACTCAAATAAAACCTCTTGTTGTACTTTTAAGATTTTATGATGTGCCACACCTTTCACTGCTTGCATTCATTCCTCTGGTATAACTTGGTGTTTGTTTTATTATTCATAACTTCCTTTTCACAGTAACTCCTGTTTCCTTTTCTTAACTGTGTCTGTAGACTTTCTGTTCTGTTATGCTGTACCATGCTGCATTCTAGCTTCAATTCAATCATAAACAAGCAAACAAAACCCCCAAGGGAAAAAGAAGCCTTTTTCCAGTTGCAGTGCTAGCTTTTCCTATGTGCTCTCTGTACAACAAATTTTATCAGAGTGCTTCATGTGCCTATTGATACAGGTACATGCTTTCATATTCTGATACATATTGCTAGAAAAGACAGACTCGCATCAAAACTTAAGTTCAGACTTTTCAATGTACTGTATCGATGAGTAGGTAACTTCATTCTAATTGTAATGAACTGCTACTGACTTTTGGTTCTGTTGTATTGTGAAAGGTGGCTTAGTGAAGGGGGATCAAGAACATATCAGTGCATTAATGGATGAGTGGGATGGCACAGCAGTTGTAAGCATCGTAATATCATAAATGGGCCAATGGGCCTTTATTTCTGACTGATCTCATATTTCTCCTTTTTTTTTTTTTTATTTCCTTTCTGGGTAGCCCCACCCTGGATAGGTCAAGCAGGGAACAGCTGCAGCCTACAATGCTTTTGTGTTGGCTTGTACACATAACACCTTCTTCACCTATAATGCATAAACATGAAGCAAATTGTAGAGAACTGTACTACAAGGCAGATTTTATACAAAAGAATTGTACCCTGGAGCATCCCTTGTTGTGTAATTTCTGCTTCTAAAGAATAACAGCTTTTCTTTACAGACCCTCAAACATACAAATTGAACTAGCTGTACTTAAAATACGCTTGTCTGACAAATTTCCTTGTATCTTGACCAAATTTCATAATAGAGATAAAATGTTGTCCTTAGCAGTCTGACCCTTCATTTTTTGATAATTTGGCAAGTTCAAGTACTCGATATTAAAATGTCATGTGGGGGAAACAAGCAGCCTTGTATAAAATTCGAGAGCATAAAATGTACACTGAAATATCACAGCAACTTGCAAACTTGTTTTAGAGAAAACACGAATACGTATCTTAATTTCACAGAATCACAGAATAACCAGGTTGGAAGAGACCCACAGGATCATCGAGTCCAACCATTCCTGTCAAACACTAAACCATGCCCCTTAGCACCTCGTCCACCCGTGCCTTAAACACCTCCAGGGAAGGTGAATCAACCACCTCCCTGGGCAGCCTGTTCCACTGCCCAATGACGCTTTCTGTGAAAAACTTTTTCCTAATGTCCAGCCTAAATCTCCCCTGGTGGAGCTTGAGGCTATTCCCTCTTGTCCTGTCCCCTGTTACTTGGGAGAAGAGGCCAGCTCCCTCCTCTCTACAACCTCCTTTCAGGTAGTTATAGAGAGCAATGAGGTCTCCCCTCAGCCTCCTCTTCTCCAGGCTAAACAACCCCAGCTCTCTCAGCCATTCCTCATAAGGTCTGTTCTCCAGCCCCTTCAACAGCTTTGTTGCTCTTCTCTGGACTCGCTCCAGAGCCTCAACATCCTTCTTGTGGTGAGGGACCCAAAACTGAACACAGTATTTGAGGAGCGGTCTCACCAGTGCCGAGTACAGAGGGAGAATAACCTCCCTGGACCTGCTGGTCACACCGTTTCTGATAGAAGCCAAGATGCCATTGGCCTTCTTGGCCACCTGGGCACACTGCTGGCTCATGCTCAGTCTGCTGTCAACCAACACCCCCAGGTCCCTCTCCTCCTTTGCAAGAGCCTCCCTACCCTCCCGCGGATTGACACTTCCACCCAGCGTAGTGCCATCTGCAAACTTGCTAAGGGTGCACTCGATGCCTTCATCCAGGTCATTGATAAAGACATTGAACAGGGCTGGACCCAGCACTGAGCCCTGGGGAACCCCACTTGTCACTGGCCTCCAGCTGGAGTTAACACCATTTCCCGCCACTCTCTGGGCCCGGCCATCCAACCAGTTTTCCACCCAGGAGAGTGTGCGCCTGTCCAGGCCAGAGGCTGACAGTTTCTCAAGCAGAATGCTGTGAGAAACTGTGTCAAAGGCTTTACTGAAGTCCAAGAAGACCACATCCACAGCCTTTCCCTCATCCAGCAGCTGAGTCACTTTGTCATAGAAGGCGATCAGGTTAGTTTGGCAAGACCTGCCTTTTGTGAACCCGTGTTGACTGGGCCTGATCACCCGGTTCTCTTGCATGTGCTTCATGATAGCACTCAAGATCACCTGCTCCATGACTTTCCCTGGCACTGAGGTCAGACTGACAGGCCTGTAGTTCCCTGGATCCAATACCCTCAAGTTAACTTATTTGTTATAGTTTTACTATGTGGAAAAGTTTCTGACTCTTCAAAAATTGCGAGAAAAATCCCATATTTTACTTTAAAATAAGGTGCGCTTTGTCCCAGGCGTCCTCCAACTGTCACATCCCCCCACAAGGCCTTCTCTGTTCACAAACAGCAGGTCCAGGCAGGCACCTTCCCGTGTCAGTTCATTCACCAGTTGTGTGAGGAAGTTGTCTTCCACACACTCCAGAAACCTCCTAGACTGCTTCTTTTCTGCTGCATTGTACTTCCAGCAGACGTCCGGAAGATTGAAGTCTCCCACAAAGACAAGAGGTAGAGATCATAAGACTACTCCCAGTTGTTTATAGAAGAGTTCATCAGCTTCTTCTTCTTGGCTGGGTGGTCTATAACAGACTCCCATCACAATATCTACCTTCTTGTGGGCTCCTCTGATTTTAACCCACAGGCACTCGATCCCGTCGAGTCACCATAATCGAGCTCGAGGGTATCAAAGCTCTCTCTAACATATATATGTCACCTTTAAAGGAATACTTGAAAAGTTTGTCAGTGTGTTAAGGTTATACCTGTGTGTTTGTCTTCCCTTTGCAACTGAGTAATGCAGAAGACAAATTTCATATCTAACTTTATTTACTTGTTTTTAATAGTAAATTTGTTGTTATGAAAGCAGAAACATGCTACTGTTTTGCTGAAATAGAACAGACAGTGTGAAAGTGATCGTGAGATTAAATGGTGTATTAGAAACAGATGAGCTATGGCACACAAAGTGGCTTTCCCGTGTTCCTGATCTCACTTTGATTTTTATGCTCAGCAGCGCATGAATGAAATAAGGACTGCAATGCTGTGTTTCTTTTTGCAGTGAGTTAAATAGCAGTTTAGATTTTCTTTAGCTAAATCTCTGTCTCTTAGGAACTACAACCTATAAGAGGGAAATATGGATCCTGCTAAATAATATATGGTTTCATATAATATGATTAGAGACACCTTTTGAAATAGGGGCATAGTTTGCTTAAATAGATTGAAAAGCAGAAAACCAAACAGTATGCAAAGTTCAGATTCAGGTTTCTGTGGCAGATTTCTGTCTGAAGCTTTTCACAATCAAGTCCCACTTCTTTGTGAACACTGAAATAAAGGGGATTTCTTGAAAAATTCTGAACAAGGATGTAGTTTTTTTACTTGTCATCGAGTCCATTGTGAACCTTATTTTGGAAGACAGCTTGGAAACGAAAGCAGTGGATAAATCATATTCTGTATGAATGAGACCTAGCAAGACTCTGCCTTAGCAACAACCAAGCAACTATCAAATGATCTAGTATCAAGGATTGCTTGGATAACATGGAACTGCTTGCTAGCAGTTGAGATCTGATGGTTTGTAATGTGTAGGATGTGATTACTAATCCAAAAATAAGAAGCATTGGCATGTACTTGTTTAAGATATGGAAGACACAATGTCAGCACCAGAAAGCATTACATTTCCTAGACTCGCATAGCAGCCTCACCAAGTAGACTTACTGGGTCAGCTGTTGCCTATACAAGAAAATTAAATCCTACAGCAAGTGAAAGCATAAGATGTATAAAGTCAATAAACATTTCTAAGTATTACGCATATAGTAAGAGTGCTGTTAGATTTTTTTTTCCGTTTTCCTCAGCTTCAAAGGCAAGAGGTTTCTAAACTGTTTCCCCGCAGGACTGTGTCAAAACTTGTCAGATGCTGTTAGTGCCAGGCTTTGTCTCATGTAAACTTGTTCCATATACCCCACTGCTTTGACTGCTCCTGCTCGTGAAAAGTGACTGTTGGTAAAAAAAATGACCTATGAAAATCCTTCGTCATAGCTGCACCTGCCTGTGCTGCTTCTGGCATAGGAGAATATCAACACCCAATGCTATTTCATGCATACTTATATTCACCTGCTTTTATTCTGGCTCTCAGCTTTTGTATTTGGGGTCTGTTGTACAAATTAGATGAACATTTTTCTAGCTGGGTCCTGTTAGGGTTATGGAAGGAAGAAGCAGGAAGATATCCTGGGCAGGAATGATGAATGAAGCCCCAGCACAAGTTCTGCAGCTTTGACTTTCTCTTCCACTCCTTGTTTCTCTTCCTTGGTGAAAATGTTTCTTTCTGTGGCAGCAAAGTTAACAGGCACAGGCTGACAAGAGATGAGCTGGGGCAGTTGGTTACAGCATAGGCTGGCATTTACTCCTTGTATACAGTAGTAGCTGATTCCTTGGGACATGGATTTCAAGAAAAGGTCAATCAATATGAAGTATAAGAATCACCTATACAGAAATGCCAGAGCTAAACTGGTATGAGCTTTCTAACAGTGACGGGATAGTTTCAGCTACCAGCTATTACTCATCAGCTAGCTTTCTCCTTTCTGTTGCTTTCTTGAAGTAATCCTCAAAATCACATCGTCTTTCTGCATGTTCCTAAATGTGTTGTTTATTTTCTTCATTTTAGTAGCAGGTTTTTTTTTGAAAAATACCTTGTATAAACCAGGTAATTTTTTTAACGGATATTGTGTCCAATTTTCTAGGGTTAACTCTGTTCAAATTAACTATATTGTGTTGTCCATATTTGTTATACTAAAGATGGGAAAAACAATAGTTGAAAGTGTATTAAACTGTCTTAAGATATTTTTAACCATCTAAGTTTTAAAGAAATTTCTACTGTGAATCTGATTCAGGCATTCCTGTGCTGATGAGTTTCTTATACTTCCCTTTTAAATATTTTCTGCACACCATTGTTGCCTAAGATTCCTGCCATTACTGGGAGTGTAATGACAGCATCAATAAGCATACTAGTGCTTTTTAAAATCCATGTGGCTTAAAACCAGATCAAACCAAACCAAACCCCCCAAAACAGGTGAAAAAAATGTTCAGCAGTATAGTATTCACTGTAAACTTGTATTCCCAGCCTATGACAGATTTGTATGAATGCATCTTGGCACGTTCTCACCACACTTATTTCTTAAACTAGATGGATTAAATCTAGTTTCAGTACTTCCATAAGTGCAGTAAATGTTCCCCTGACTGCGTTCTATACATATGGTCAGTGAGAAGACACTAAACTTTCTGAACCTGCTGGTTTGATCCAGTGAGATGTTAATTTTTCTGTCCTAATCTGCTTTGAGGACTGAGTGGTAGGTCTGTCAGTACAAAAATATTACTCTGAGAAATGTAGACATTACTATAGTAAAGGAAAGTTTATCTTCTTTGTTTGTTTCAGTAAGGTTTCCCTGGTTAAAATAAAGTAAAAGGTCTCCCAGAGTTTTTGAAATTACAAATTGGCAACTACTTAGCTGTTAACAGTAGGAGTTGCAACAAACGTCTCTTCATCTGATATTCTTAGTGGAGTCCTCCCAGTTCACTTATTGGAACAGTTGAACAGCCACTTGTCCCCTGTTACTACATGCCTCAGACCACTGTCTTTTTCCATAAGATGTTTTACTAAACTGAGAAACTACTGAAGGATTCACTCAAACTCCTTACCCTCAGTACAGGATGCTCCAAATACAGGAGAATGAGCTTAAGCAATGATGGGACAATCTTGAGAGACTGCTGTAAAGAGGATGTCGTCGAAAAAGCACAGGAAGAGCTGAAGAGTAGAACTAGTGAAGACAGAAGGCTTTATGTTCAAAGCTACAGAGCAATACAGAAGCTATGGTGATGTTCAGATTTACAGGGGCTTCAGTTACACAGCAGCAATCACAGGCCTTTGGCTCCACCGATCAGATGGAGTGTTCATTTATCTAAGGTTGCCTGGTCAGTTCCAAATAGATTGGCTATGTAAGGAAGGATTATGTATAAATATAAAGCAGAAAATGTATGCTAAAAATAATAATTGTGGGTATGATATTAAATTCCCCATTGATCCCATTTAAAACTGTAATTAAAATCTTTTGTGTCTATTCAATTTAAATTAATCTCCTAGCATTTCTTAAAAATAAAAGTGATTCTTTTTTAGGTATGTAATTATAACGTGAGTTTTTTACCAACATTTTATTTTATGGAAAACATTTATATCCAGAGGTGGCTGGAAGTTTTAATTGATTTTTCACACTTCAGTGCAGTCACTTTTTGCAAATGCTTCCTGCTCATTCTCAGTAGTGTCCCAAACCCAGATTTAATTTTGATTTGGTAAGGGGTTACTGTGCCTAGAATCCGAAGATATTATTTAAAATATTTTTCAAGTTTAATGCCAAATACATTAAGTTTATTAGTTTTATGGATGTTAAACTACAGCTTGTATGTTCCCAGTATCTCTTGAGTTTTAAGTTGTCCACATGGCGTGAATGCCTGAGTAGTATCTTACTTTTCAAATAATCTCAATGAAAACAGAAGGAATGCTCAAAGAACTGGGTTTTGATCCTGAAACATTTTGAGCAGGGCAATTCTCACTGAAATGACTTTTGATATTTTATCCATGCAACCAATATGTGTATGAGGATTTACAAACTTTAGCTTTCTATAGGCCTCAGAAGGAAAGCCTGATACAGTATCTGGTCAACAGATCATATTTAGTAGATAATTTAAAAGGTCTTTCATATTTTCAATTGCCATACATGTAGCTGACTGTATACTGCACTAGAATTTCCTGTGTTTATCCATCAAAGTTTATGAGAAATAAGATGCATTAAAATAATAATAATATTCTGTCTTATCAGGTCTTCCTGTTATTGCCATATGACAGCAATTATTGCACTATTAATATTTAAGTGCATTTTTACTCTTTCTTTATGTTATAGTGTGGGTTGCAGTAGAATCTATGTCATTTGCTTGTTCAGAGATGAAATCTGTGCATGATTACAAAAGGAGGTCCGATATTCATTGGCTCTGTTAAAGGCTACAAGTCAATCTGCATCACCTAGCAGTATAACAGAAGGATTTGATGAGAGGAGAGATAATGGGAAATACATCTTTTCTCTCAGGCCAATACTGTCCCTGAGGAGAAAAATTTGCTCTTTAGACTGTGGCAAAGGCATAGTTTTCCCTTCATCCCCGCCCATCCTACTCCAGCAGCAAATTCAAATAGAAGATCTAATCTTTATTGGCATTATGTCTTCTGGGCAAATTTTAGGAGTATTGCTTTAAACTGAGAAGAAAATTTGGGGGAAAAAAAAAGCTGCAGTGGAGTGACAGTGACTGGAAAAACAGCGTAAGTGTTATTTGTTCACAGGTTGCACACATGGGAATCTGTAGCCTTTCATACACACAGGATTCTGCAGTTTATCATGAGGACCAGAGATTCAAGGGGGAGCCCAGCTTTTGCTGCCTGAGGACATCTTCCTGCAGAAAAAGTTTAATTAAAATGTCTCCTCTGCCGTATTTTATCTTGTGAAAGGCTGGCCAATATTTCAGTTAATACCCCTGTAAATTCTTTTGCCAAGTGTCATTAATTTGACAACAGCTTTGGGAAGCAAGAGGTCCTAAGATCAAATATATTTTGCCTCTCTGGGAATCTGGGAGTACCCTTAACAGCAGCAGCTGGAAGAAGAGAGCAAACAGACTTATACAAACTATCTCTAGCAGCAACTGTTCAATAACTGTTTTTATAGGGTCATTGCGAAACGTATTTTAATCTGCATAAAGGAAATGCATTGCTTCACCCTAAGAGGTCTTTTATGTCATAAGGTTTCTGTTTGGGAAACCAAATTCTGCTTATATCTCACATATATATATATATTACAGCAATAATAAAAATTATGCTAAAATAAATTATATATATAGAGAGAGAGTTTTATGTTCACTTCATTGAAGTTAAAACATATGTGAAATGTCATATGATAATGTTAGTGCTCCAAAGCTAAGGATCTTCTTGTACTGGTGCATTCAGTGACAGGTCAGTTTATATTCATTGAAGTGGATGAAAGTTTGGAATTATGTACCAGTTCAGAATCTGAGGTTATATATTTTCCTCTACACTTGGATAAATCTCATTTAGATTGTGAAAGGAGGGAGACATTGATGAAAATGTGAACAGTTGAATAATGTCCTGAACATGAAGCTCCTGTAATTGGGAATAAAATGGCTGAAGCTAATTAAGTCTAACACTAAAAAAAGAAAAGAACAAATTTGCCAATGAAGAAAGTAGCTCTTAGAAAGCAAAAGGACTCATCCTGTTAACTTTAAGGATGTGAACCACGCTTAGGGAAAGAAACCTTCCATTAGCACAGAAATTACTTATCTTCTTTGGGATTCTGCCTGATGTTTGTCCGTTCTCTTCTGACAGCATTCTTTATGCCTCAGAAAAGCTGGGGAAAGGAACAGAGGTTTTTAATGAAAGATTGCCATAACTCTAAAACTTAGTGAGCATGGTGTATTTTAATTGCTGCAAAGTTATTAATTCCACTGCCTATTACTAGTTCAGTTAATTTCCAAAATTTTTTGTTGCCTAGCAGATTGTTGAAGCAGTTGATTTTGTTTAAGTAACTTGAGAAGTAACCTTAAAAATAATCTAGTTTCAGTTTATTTTTACAGAAAAAAAAAATCGTCTTACAGCTTTGTTCCCAATGCATTACATTTGTAGATTTTCCTGAAATTTAACAAACAAAACTAATTTGTAAATGAGAATAAGGGATATAAAATTTAATCTGGAAAGAATAATTTCAGAAATAAATGAGCAAATAAGATAAACGTGGAATTCCTAGAATAGGGAAAATTTTGAAACATGGTTCTTCAAAACAAAAAGTAGGACACTTTTCAAAATATAAAAATACTCCCTTTTTCAAAATCCTGACTCATATAATGTGAATTAATTTCAAATTTTCCAAGTACTTGCCATTACCTAAAGATCCAATATAAATGAATTCTGATCAGAAAACTTCAAGGAATTATAACTGAACCTACATAATGACAACTGCAAACTCAAACTGACTTGTATCTTACTTAATGGTTTAATAAGTAGAAAGTACATGGTTTAACACAGAGAAATAGCCAAGGCATGGGTACTTAAATGATTTAAACTGAGTATAGCTTGTATGGGTTTATTTCAATACATCAATTGTACTGCAACTGTAAGATTTCAACTCTTCTATCCTTTGGAGAAGTTCTGTTGTTCAGAAAGAACCATAGCAAAGACAGCTGGCAGCTAGACTAAGAAATACTTGCCCCAAATAGACAAAATAACAACTGTAATTATGGGCTTTACTTGTAGTGAGATGCAGTATTAAATGCATATGAATCTTTAACAGCTTCATCTTGAATCTAAAATACTTCAGACCTTATGGACTTGTCTATTAAAAGAATGTATAAGCCTTTGAACTATAATATGTGGATGTTTACAGATTTTGATTATAATTAAAAGTAATTTCAGATACCTATTAAAGCTACCTTAATGTTTCCTCCTGTCTTAACTCTGATTCTCCAGATGATCCCTTTTCATCAAACTATCTAAGCATGTCCTTTAAATCTCTGCTAAATGCATTACCCCTTGAAAGGGACCGGAAATATACTTGTAATATCTATGTGTTCCTCTTGACCTGAATATTGAGATGTAGTGAAATTTGGTCCTTAAAATAGGCTGAAGTTATAAATGTGTATCTTAAGTCATTAGTGAAGACTGCTTAACAGTTAACTTGAATTCTCATAAAGGTTTCACATTGCTGTTAAAATGAGAAACCTTGAGGAGTGTAGGATACATAGGCAAAGGAAGAATATTTCACAGAAGTAATGTCTGTATTAGAATGCAAACTTGGTAAACCAAGGAACTTACTAGAGTCATAAATCCACATGCAAATATGACTGTAAGGAATCGCAGCCATATTGTTCACAGAGATACTGTGTTGGGATGCTTTTATTGTATCAGTTCTACTGTAGTTTCTAAAGACTGTTTTAAAGGCACCAGTATTGGACTGTTATCAGATAAGACAGTTGACAACACTGTGCCATGGTTATTACAAGGACAGAGGGCAGACAATAGAGCAGCATAATGAAATGTGTTTCTTTTTAAAGACAATTACTTGCATTGTGTGTGAGTGACTGCATCATTGCTTCATGTAATCATGTTCAGTGAAATTAATGTAGTTATTAATGTGGGTCATATACAATTCGACTTCTGCACCAAGCCCAGGGGAAGACCATTGTGCAAGTGTGAATATCCTCACTGGCTGATGATCTCCATGCTTTAGCTAATTCATTATCCCTCTTCTGCCTGCCTGGCATTCAAATTGAGAGATAATAACTATGATTGTAAAAAGGCTAAGATGGGATATTAGAACCAGCTTTCTATGCATAAGAATACAGTTCATAGAATGGTTTGCGTTGGAATAGACCTTAAAGATCATCTAATTCCAGAACCCTCTGCCATGGGCAGGGACACCTCCCACTAGCCCAGACTGCTCAAGGCCCCATCCAACTTCCAGAACTCCAGGTGGGGTCTCACAAGAGAGGAATAGAGGGGCAGATTCACTTCCCTCAACCTGCTGGCCACGCTTCTTTTGATGCAGCCCAGGACACAGTTGGCCTTCTGGGCTGCAAGTGCACATTGCAGGCTCTTGTCAAGCTTCTCATCAATCAGAACTCCAAGTCCTTCTCTGCAGGGCTGGTCTCAGTCACATCATCCACTATCCTGTACTGAAACTGCAGATTGCCCTGACCCAGGTATAGGACCTTGCACTTGGCCTTGTTGAACCTCATGTGTTTCACACAGGCCCACTTCTACAGCTTGCCCAGATCCCTCTGGATGACATCTTGTCCTTCTGGTGTGGCAACTGCACCACTCAGCTTAGTGCCATCTGCAAACTTGCTGAGGGTGCCCTCGATCTTGCTGTCTGTATCAGTGATGAAGATATTAAACAGCAGTGGTCCCAGTATGGGTCTCTGTGGGACACCACTTGTCACAGATCTCCACCTGGACTTTAAGCCACTGACCACCACTCTCTGAATAAGACCATCCAACAAATTTCTTATCCACTGAACAGTCCACCCATTATATCCATATCTCTCCAATTTAGAAAGAAAGGTATTTTGAAGGACTGTGTCAAAGACTTTACAGAAGTCCGGATAGATTACATCAGTTGCTTTTTCCATGTCCACTGATATTGTTACCACATCACAGAAAGTCACTAGGTTGGTGAGGCAAGACTTGTCCCTGGTGAAGCCGTGCTGGCTGCCATTAATCACCTCCCCATCCTCCATGTGCTTTAGCACAGTCTCTCAGAGTAGGAAGACCTGTTCCATGACCTTCCCAGGCACAGAGGTGAGGGTGACAGGTCAGCAGTTCCCTTTTTTAAAATGAGCACAATGTTACCCTACTTCCAGTCAGCTGGGACTTCTCCTGACTGCCATGATTTTTCAAATATCATGGAGAGTCACTTGGCAACCACATCAGGAAATTCCCTTAGGACTCTGGGATGCGTCTCATCAGGTCTCATAGACTTATGTATGTTCAGGATCCTCAGGTAGTCACAAACTTGATCCACCCCTTCAACGGGAGAGGCTTTACCCCCCTGATCCCCATCTCGTTGACCCATGACCAGGAGGGGTGAGGAGAGTGCTTGTCAGAGAAGACTGAGACAAAAACGTTGTTAAGTACATCAGCCTTCTCCTCGTCTGTTGATTCAAGGTCACCATTTCCAGCCATCAGTGGGGATGCACGTTCTTTAACCTTCCTTTTCTGATTGACATACTTGTAAGAAGCCCTTCTTGTTAGTCTTTACTTCCCTTGCCAAGTTCAGTTCCAGCTGTGCTTTGGCCTTCCTGACCTCATCCCTACACAACTGGGCAGTATCCTGATACATGTCCCAGGCTACCTGTCCCTGCTTGCACTGCCTGTGTAGTTCCCTCTTCATCTTTACTTTAACCAGCAGGTCTCGACTCAGCAGCATCAGTCTCTTCCCGTTCCTGCCTGGTTTTCTACACATGGGGATTGAGTGCTCTTGCGCTTTATGGAAAGCATCCTTAAATATCTGCCAGCTCAGTTCTGTTCCCTTGTTGCCAAGGACCATGTCCCAGGGGGTCCTACTGACTAACTCCTTAAAGAGCTGGAATTCTGCTTTCCTGAAATTTAGGGTCCTGACTATACTCCTTGCCTGTACCATATCCATCTGGACCTTGAACTCCACCAGTGCATGATCACTGTAGCCCAAGCTGCCTCCGATCCTAGTATCACTGATGAGGTCGCTTGTATTAGTGCCCATCAGATCCAGTATTGCAACTCCTCAGGTGGGGGTCTCTATCAGCTGGATTAAGAAATTATCTTCAATGAACTCCAGGAGTCTCCTGGATTGCCTACAGCTTGCTATGATAATTTTCCATCATATGTCAGGGTGGTTGAAGTTCCCGAATATGATGAGAGCTTGTGAGCATGAAGCCTGCCATAGCTGGAAGAAGAAGATTCATTGAATGGCTCTCCTTGATCAAGTGGCCTGTAGTATACATCAACCACAAGGTTACCATTGGTTTCTCGGTCTTTTGCTCTGATCCACAGGCTTTCAACATGTTTGTGGCTACTCTTCAAAGACAGCTCTTCACAGTCTATCAATTTCCTGACATTGAGAACAATGCCTCCACCTCTCCTTCCCAGTCTGTCCCTTCTGAACATCCTGTAGCCATCAATAGCCACACTCCAGTCATGGGATTTGTCCCACCAAGTTTCCATGATGGCAACCAGATCATAGCTTTCTAGTAGCCCGGTAGCTTCCAGCTCCTCCTGGTTATTGCCCAAGCTTCTTGTGTTTGTATAGAGGCACTTCAGCTGGGCTGTTGGCCGCATCGCCTTCTTAGTGGAAGAGCCTTTATTTCCTATTTACTGTTCTGTGGTAATTTCGTCCCCGACACCTACTACCTCAGGAGCCTCTCACTCATCTCCACAGGACTTAAACTGTGCTGCGGTGTCCCCAGCATGCTGTGGGGCAGCAGGTGGAGGGCCCATCCCAGCACCCCATCCCTCCAACCATTGTGTGTTCTCCCGCAGCTTGTCATAGGCAAGCCTGATATTATCCCCCTCCCCCATCACATCTAGTTTAAAATCCTGTCAATGAGTCTTGCAAGCTCCTGAGCAAAGACCCTCCTTCCCCTCTGAGAAAGGTGGCTCACATTTGATACCTATAAAGCTGGTGCTGTGTAGGCCATTCTGTTGTCAAAACCCCCAAAGTTAGTGTGGTGTCCCCGTTGGTGGACTTGCTTCCACTCACTACTTTGCTTTTTCTGGTGGCTGTCTCTGTTTCTGTATCCTGGAGCTCAGGATGGGTTTCCCCAGTCTATCTCTCGCTCAGACTTGCTGAGGCTCCTTAGCCTCTCTGCTTCCTCTTGCAGCTCTGCCACCAGGCTGAGGAGATCGTCCACCTGCTCACACCTTACACAGCTGTTGCCCCTGCTGCCCTCTCTTTCCAGAGCAAACTGGTAACACTCCCTGCAGCCTGAGACCTGGATGGCTGCATGTTTTCCTGGGAGCTCAGTCTGGGCTGACGCATCCCTGCTGGCAGGTGCAGAGGATGCAGCCTCCTGCCAGATGGACACCATGGCTGGGCTCCCTCTCATGGACTGAACTTGTCTCCTGAGCACAGAGACTGTGCCCTCCTTCATGGACTGCTCTCACAAACTGCCGAGCCCACCCTTCTGATGAGGCGCACCCCTGTTTGCATCCTCCTGTTCGCTGTGCTCCTTGGGGGCCGTTTAAATCTCCTGCAGCTGCTTCTGGGACCACCCCCATGTCAGCCACCACGTGGCAGCTCTTAGGGCTGAGAGTTAGGAGTTTCCTGTCCCTCACTCCCTGTTTTGGGGTTCCCTTGCTCCCCAGAGTATGTTTTCCCACCTCAACCTAATGCCTGGCTGCAGCACTTACTGTGTCTGCTGCTGTCTGTCACTGACTGTTCTGTTGTTGCTGGACTTAAACCATTTTTTTTCTTGCAAGATTTTTTTTCCGCTCCTGGCAAATTCAGATGCTATATCCCAGTTTTCCTTAAGTGCAATGTGCAGAATGAAGAATACTTTCTCACAGGAAATGAAATAATTATTAGACAATAACATTCAGATTGCTTATTTCAGTGTATTTCTACCACGGATAGGATGAAGATAATGTAAATTTGATACAGAATCCTGCTCTGAGTCATTTCCACCTGTTGTCCAAATTTTAGTTTCCAAGAGAAATGTATGAGAAAAACTTTTTGGCTTTTGGAGATGGATTTCAAACATGTGAGGAGGATTAAAACACGGTAATATATCCACTATCCATTTTGTTCGACTATTCAAAGATAGAGGGGTTGTGGTTCAGCAAGTGAAGTATTGCTTTGTGTAAAGTTTCATGACAGCTTAATGATTTTATTTTGATGAAGCATAAATAAATAGCATGTTTAAACCATGCTCTTACAAATTCAGTGGCATAAATTACACAGACCTGTGCTTCAGACTTAAAAAGCTACTGTCAGTCTCCTAATTATGAGTGGGTAGCTGGCCTGAAAATCAATTTCCTCCTCAATTCTCCTGAATACCTTCAGCTATAGAGAGCAATCTTTCCATTTTTGTGTTTGGTTTTGGATTGGGGCTGGGTTGGATCTTTAAAGGCAGGATTTCTAAGAGGACAAATATTCAGTCTCTTATGGGTTTTTTGTCAGCTCTTGTGGACAATTAGAGACAAGAGATGCTGGAAAGGAAGTTATGGAGTCATCTCAACTATGTCAGTGCTGTGCTTTTTCAGTTTGACAGAAATGTGGTAGAGAGCCTAAAGCATTTCTGAGACACGTCAGAGCAGCTTTTACAGGAGACTGAAACAGGGTTTCTTTCATACAAAATGTGCCCTGTGGCAGGCACTATCCTAGCTCTGCCATGAAAAGTTGTAATTATCTCATCCTCCTGCCAAGCTTTGTTTATGTGACATCATCAATAGATAGATAGCACACTTCTAGAACCAGGTGGTGTAACACCATGACTAGTTCAAGCAATAAGCATACATTTAGAATCATAGAATAGAATCATAGAATAACCAGGTTGGAAGAGACCCACAGGATCATCGAGTCCAACCATTCCTGTCAAACACTAAACCATGCCCATTAGCACCTCGTCCACCTGTGCCTTAAATAACTCCAGGGAAGGTGAATCAACCACCTCCCTGGGTAGCCTGTTCCAGTGCCCAATGACCCTTTCTGTGAAAAATTTTTTCCTAGTGTCCAGCCTAAATCCCCCTTGCGGAGCTTGAGGCCATTCCTTCTTGTCCTGTTCCCTGTCACTTTGGAGAAGAGGCCATAACCCTCCTCTCTACAACCTCCTTTCAGGTAGTTACAGAGAGCAATGAGGTCTCCCCTCAGCCTCCTCTTCTCCAGGCTAAACAACCCCAGCTCTCTCAGCCGTTCCTCATAAGGCCTTGCACACAAGGTTTATTTCTTACTCAAGGAGTAAACCTTGCATGCAGCCCTTGCTATAATTGCTATGAACAACCTATAATTTTTCTCTGAAGGCTGTCTTTAAGACTACTCTTGATCTAGAATCAGCCTTAATCAATACCCCAAGTCTTGGTGATTAACTCTAACTATATGGCCAAATACTTTACAGGACCAGGCTGCAAAGCTGAGCATTTTGGAAAATGTAATTTCTTCACAGAACAGGACTACAGAAGCAGGAGGAAACATGAACATTCCTGTAAAAGCCTGGAAAGAGTTAGGTACTGAGCGAGCAAAATATCCTTAATCAAGTAGTGGTTGTAAATGTCTTCCTTTTCTAATATCTAAACACAGTTAATGACAGAATCTAAAGCCAGCAGAAAATTTTGCAGTATTATTTCCATTTCATTTTTTTGCTTCCATTTTTTAATATTGGCTTTTAACATCTGCTGGGAAATTTGTGCAAAGTAGTTAGGCAATCTAATAAACAGTGGAATGGCCTTGTTTGGACAAATGGCCTAATTTAATGCCATATTGCTATTTCTATTAATCCTTTCTAATAGTTTGTAAAGGAAATTGACCTCTAAAAACTAGGGAATCACTTTTATTATATTCTATTATTTGTGCTTTGAATGTTCCTCTTTCATATTAAAAAAGAGGAATCAGGAAGAAGGAAGTACTTATTACTATGACATTCTGTTCTAAAATACTGTTTAACTAACATTCTAGCAATGATTCCAGCCGCTGAATGCCAGAATGATGAGCTTTTATCATATGGAGAAGCTCCTTAATTATATATTCCATAATGCTCTAAAATTAGTTGAATGGCCTCTTCTGTGATTCTGTATCATTTTTCAAAACATGTTCTCTAGTATAATTCTTGGTGTCATAATGATCATGACTACCTGTTTACAAAAGAATTAGTGGAGCAACAGCAGTTGCTGTCAGAATATATTACATTTTCCCTCAGCAGCAACTGAAATATCAGCTTTACTTTTACTTCTACTACAGTAAAGAACAGTGATGGCTAAGAAAGGTACAAAGAAATGCTGATTGTTGTTAACAGTCATTTGTACAATTTCTTTATGATCTATAATGTGCAAAATTCCTTCTTTAGCATAGCTGGTATATGGAAAGGATACAATTATAACCCTTCCCCTACTCCTGTTAGATATGTTGCTTTAATCTATCTAGCCTATCTACTTCAACATACGCATGTAATTCTAAAAGATTATCTTCAGAGGGAGGGAACTGTTCTTTTTATCCAGTGAAGATAGCAGTGGTGACTTAGCATTGCATCTCTTCTGAAATGTCATCAAAGACCATCATGATGGTCACTTCGAAGAAGGATATGTTAAGAATGGTGAAAATATTTCTCACCTTGTTTTTCTGAGTTTCTGTGTTTCTGAGTACAGCTTTATAGGGGAGTAATCCTAAACTCACCTTGTCTGAACCAAATTCAGTCATTTATTTTTGTGATTGCAGTTCGAGATTGTCACTTCTATGGGGCAGAATCTTTTCTTTTCCAACTTTTCCTACACACACAGGAAAATATTTGTCTGAAGATATGATGCTTTATATTCTTCTGATATTTTTTATTTCTGTGTGTATTTGTCCATTTTCTTGAGGTATCTAGAGTCCTCTGGTGACTGTCCACCTTGGGAATATCTATTGTGGTTTTGATCACACGTGTGTAGTTGTTTGTGTGTCATACTACATAGTTTGCTTCTGCATATGTAGATTTTTTAAAAAAATAAATTAAGGAACATATAACTTAAGAGCAGTTTCTGTACTATTCATATAGTCCATGACAAGCAGTTTGTGGCTTTACCTCTGCAAGCACAGGGGAAGTGCTTTACTTCATTTCTACAGCCACTAGGGATTCCTGGGCTGCCTGATTGCTCCAGAACCTTTGATTGATCAGAGCTGTGCCTCTCCTCCCTGAAAGCATTCTTAATGAAAAGAACATTTTGGGAGTTATGAAGAAACTCCTCAAGAAAAGGGACAGCCTTGCCAGGATGCTGAGAAGTGGTTAAAGAGCATTGTTAGAAGACAGAAATATGACTATGCAGCACTAGAACTGCAGTAGCCTCTGCAGAACAGAGAATAATAGAAGCAACACAAGAAGACAGAATTTTCTCTTTGACGTCACAGATGGAAGGCTCCTTATATGGTCGTGCAGATCTTTATTTTATCTTTCACAGATGAATTATTAATTGCAGTCCCTTGAGAAAGCTTTTGACAGAGGGGGCATAAATCCTATTTTTCATTTTGTTTATTGAAAGAAAATGTCTGGTCTGTGTGTAATCAATTTAATTTTCTTGTTAATAACAATGTTAAATTAAGAAGTCCCTTAGAAGACTATAACACTAATTTAACTGTGTAAATCTTGGAATTGTCCTGTAAAATGAATGCTACAGACTTTTATGGGTTTCCTTATCAAAAATTTCCACTGTCTACAATAGCTAATGTTTTTACAGCAGTTTTGTGTCTCAAGTATGATTTTTTTGGTTTCATTTATCTTCCTATTCTCATTGCAAGCAAGATGATGACTTGTGATAGCCACTTTTACAACATCAAAAGATCCTCCATTTATTCAATTAGGACAATAAATCTGAAAGTAGGGAGCTCATAGTACGTGTTTTCTCTAAAAACTCTTGGAACAACAGAAATTCAGGGCGACACTTCTGAAGTAAAACAAGTATTAAAAAAACAGCTGTAATAGCACATTGGCATGAAGGCCTACTGTAGGCATATACACAATTAATTAGAATTACAGGCTTGATATTTTGAGTGCCTTTGTCCTCTACTGAAAATTGCAAAAATAAATATATTTAGACAAGATATTTAAACCTATAGTTGGAAACAAATAACTGAATGGGAATCTCTTATCGAACTGGTATTACATGTAAGCTCCAGGACAGATGGTGGTTTGTTTTCTAAATCTGGCATGAGGACTATGGCATAGATGCCACCCTAGCAGGAGCCCAGCAAAGCATTTTGCACCATGGGGATGCAGAAATCTGTCTTAATACAGAGGGTGCACATCCTATCATTCCTTCACTGGAGATGTCTTCTTTCTTTTGCAAGGCAGTCATACCGTTGAGTCTGTGTAAATGGAATAGGCTTTCCATCACTTCACCTTTTTTTCACCAGTTCTTAGAGATGGTAATTCTAACCTGATTCATTAAAGAATAAGATTAATTTCTCTACCTCTGTTTGGGAGTTGAGAGAAAGGGATAAGAGAGGAACGACAGTATTTTTGCCTACATATCCTCACATAATTAATTCTTTCTTCCTGTCTCTCTAAGGCTATGTTGTATACTGCAGTTCTGCACAGTGGATAGGTTTTACTAGAGTTTTTTGCACAGTTTGTACACATAAATAATTTTTTATTTCGTAAATGAAGCAAAAAACCTCTTGTGACTTGAGCTGATTTCTTCATATAAGAATATGTTTATATCAAGTTTATAGGTTGAACTACTTCTGAATATCCAAAAAAATAGGTCACAACCTTTTTCTGTAGTAGAAGTATGTTTTTTCCTATTTGTCTAACCTCAACAGTATTGAGCCAGTTTTGTTCAAGCTTAGTTTAAAAGACTTTTTGTACATGACTTAACATGAAAATTTTAAGGACCTGTTCTCTCCTGAAAACAGGTTTTTATTCTTTTTCTATTTCAAGAGATGTGAAAAGTTGTAATAGCAATCAACACTGAAAATATCTTTATGATATTCTAGTACTTCAGTTCATCAATGTCTGAAACTTGAAGGCATGTGATTATGCTAAGAATATGAAGACAGATAACACTGAAATTTCTACACTTACCTCCTGTGATGAACAAGATTAGCTAGGATTTAGGACTCCTGGTGTAGTTCTTTACTCCAGAAAAAGAAGAAAAAATGCCTATCACACTATTTCCCTGACACCTCTTACGCTGGCTTACATCCGCAGAGACTGCTATCTTGTGTCTTTTCCAGCAACAACCTGACTTTCATTGCAATTGCTAGTCTTCTCTCTTATTGAATTTTACTCTTCCACTTAGTATTTTCTCATGATACCAAGAAAAAAAGCTTTGTCCAGCTTCCTCAACACCTGCAGTGCTAAAGGCAAAATTACTATACTTATATGTCTGAAGCTGGGATTTCAGCTTTCATTCAAGATGGTCCAAAAGTGGATCCAGATACAGTTCCAACTATCTACTGACATCAATACCTATTGACAATTGCTATCTTTCCAAAATTATTTTAGTGATCAATTCCATTTTCTGAACTGTTGAAACATATACAACTGAATTTTATTCCAGCTTGATACTAAATTCTCTTAATTTATTTCTTATGTGAGGAACAATAAATATGCTCATTTTGTGTACATATTTGTGCATTTACTTGCGTATAATTACAGTGAGAGATTCCCTTTCCTATATCCCTACATCAAAACCAATACATTCCTGTATATTTTTTCCCAGTCACACAGATGTCTCTCACGAATCTATAAATCCACTTACTATAGTTTCTCCCAAGAAGAACATAAACACATCTATTTTAGTTATATTTTAGGAACATCATAGTCAAGGTAATTTGATACTTGACAAACAAGAGTTTTCTTCTCATTTCTAGCTGTGAAAAAAAAACTTGAAATGTCTTAGTGGTGAAACTTAATGTTACTTCAAAGACTGCATGATGAAACTTTGCCCCTCAAGGCGGAAAAACCCCTACATGAATTGCAGTGAAGATATAGGAGGGAAGAATGTTGCTACGAATATCACGGATGCAAAGGTTAGCACTGGCACACAAGAAAACCACAGCCAAGAATGGCTGTGACATACCCATTTTTGTTATCTATAGCTGGTAGCTTATCTGAACTTTGCTCTTATCACTATATATTAGGAGTGAAAGTTTCAATGCCCAGAGTTTGTCATTGCAATAAAACCTACCACATGCATTTATAGCTTTCTAAATGTCATTATTCCCAGCTTTTATTCAATTAATTAAGAGGAATCAGGGTTACCAACATAAGGCAAGTAGACATACTTCAGCTACCTTCAATACAAGTTTCAAGTCAAGTATTTATTTTTAGCCGCTGTTCAGAAGATGGTCAGATATGGTCTTGTGACTCCAGTTCTCAAAGTTACTTCTGCTCTATTATTGACACTTTAATTAATTTTATTAAACCTAAGCTGGATATGCTAAAACTTCACTGTAGACCAGTACCCAGACCTAGATTATGCAATTACCTTGCTCACATTTTCTCCAGCTTCTTCACATTTAATACTTCATGAGTACTCCCAATGAAATTAATGAAGGCTGCTCCATGGAAGTCCTATAGACTGCCCACATAAGAAAGAACTATTTAACTCAATTAGGAATGAAAGTAGTTTTGATCCATTTTCTTTCTGTTTTACAGTATAGTCCAATGGGAATGTTTCCAAAGCAGTCCATCTTATCCTCCCCCACTTCTTTCTCTGTCTGCCACTCACGCATATATATAGCAATAAAGGTATCTTTAAAAGATCAGAAAAATAAGCTTCCTAATTGAATTTGTGTTACTCTATGAGACTTTACAAAAGTGAACAATTTGTGAAATTTGTATGTCTAAAGCAGAGAAATCACCATCACGAAACTGCTGGTTCGATACATGCTGAATTGTCTTGTCAAAATTTTATATAATTTCTCTATTTTTTGCAGTAAAATTATTGTTGAATGCTTCTAAGTGATGAGAAGTATTTAAAAGTTACAAAATTTAAAATTCTGATGTACAAATTTGAGGATAACTTACAAACTGAAATGTTTAATTATATAGTCATTTCAAAGCATTGAAGTGAACTGCTAAAATGCTCATAATTCAATTCTTGCTTTATTTTTTTACCCTATTTAGAACAGCAAGTTTGAAAAAGTCGATTTCAATAACCTGTCTTTGAAAGAGATTTTTCTTATGGAAGTGTCTGTCCGTTGACTGAAATGGACACTTATCTCATACTTGGATGCCTGACCCTTGATTGTCTAATTCAGGCTGAGCAAAATCTGCTAGTGTTTCTAGTTCTGTATCCTTCATGATCTGGGTTAGATAGTGCAACACTAACAGAAGATAAGAACAATAATTCAAAAGAAAAATACTGAGGTCTAAGTTAAAAGTTAAGTAGTCTGAATGACATTTTTGTCTGCTGAGTTATTTCCCAAACTACTAGAGGCCACTACAGTAACACTGCATGATTGGTTCCCACCGTTCTTTTTGCATTCCTCACAAATACACTCTCAAAACAATTTAGAGAGTGGAATTTAATGTTTGAAAATATTTGGGTCTTTCCCTGTTCATTAAAATTTAAATGGGATGGTCAAAGCTAGTATGGGGCTGTAAGGGTATGTAAGATAACTGACACTAAACAAATGCTTTCCCAAGCTGAGTCTTGAATGTCAGATATATGCCAGGAGAAGATTTTCAAAGCTGAGTTTTAACTCTTGAAAAACTGTATTTATAATGGAAATGCTGACAGACATTTAAGTAAATCAATAAAGTGCTTTGATTCTGATTTGATTTTAAGTGTGTCAAGTGGTCAGTTTTTCCACGGGTCAACACCTAACCCATTAAAATACAAGCAGCAGGCTGATGAGTGAGTTGGGTTAGTGAGAAAGTTTACTGAATCATGGGAAAGAGAAAATAAATTGTCATTCTGGTGATGAAACAGGTTATAGTTCCAAAGAGGTTATAATTCCAGTCATTAAGTAGTGGGGGCAGCATTTAAATATTTTCATAATTGATGTTCCCCAAAGGGTAGTCCATGCAGTGGCAGTTCTTTCTTTCAAGAAAATGTATATATTTCCTATAAGAAAATTACAGATAAAACTCTGGACTCATACAAATTTTATGTATAATTTCCAGTCAAAAGTGCTTTCCCAGCCTCTTCGGATAGCACTTCTTAATCTGTTTCTAAAAATGCAAGTTTGGTATGAATCTGATATTTCATTCCCTGTGGACCATTTTCATGATTAATCTATCATTAGGAAAAGGATTGCCTTCACTTCAGAAAACATACTCCCCATTTATAAGAGATCTGGAATACCCTGGGGTTGGCTTAATAAAATGTTACAGCTCATATAGTGTAATAATATATCATGAAGATGAAATACAGATAACTATTCTTAGTACTCCACAGTAGCATTTTTATTGTTTATATTGTTTTGCAGCTTCCATTAAAGCTCCTGAAGAGCTTTACTTTGGCATGCTATTTTATGTACCATCCTGAAAAAGCTCACATGAAAGAGAGAGAGGTCTCAGAATCTGTGGAAAAAATGTTTGTATAGTTAATTAAAACTGAATATATGTAAGATTCTGTGGAGCATCTCAAAAATTATGGTGGTTACTGCCAGTTTTAAGCAACCAAAGTCCTTAAGAACAACATCTCTACTTGTGTCATTTGGATATTTCTGTTACATATATTTTTCTTTGAAGTGATTATTGCTTTTTGGATACCATACCTGCAGCTGAGCCACAACTATCTCAATATACATTACTGTTTCTTAATTGGATCAAGAGAGTGTTAAATGTTGTCTCAGACAGTAGCAGCATCTTATTTGTGGGAATTTACTTGACTACAGTCAGTCAGTTCTGTCCACTGACTGTGTTACATAGTAATATAAGTGGTACATTATATTTATAGATCTTTAATAGTTAAAATGGACATATTCACAGAAACAGAGCTACAGCAACTGTAAAAAAATTCACAGGCTGTCAGTGTGGATGTGTTCCAAGAAAAGTACTGGGTGGTTGATCATCTCTTCACTAGGCTAACATTAGGTTAGATTTTTCTCATTTTCTAAAAGGATGTGGCTTTGCTTATGTGTCCACATGACAAACCCACCTCCCCCCAAAAAATAAAAAAAAAACCACCCAAACCATAAAGGTCACTGGAAAAAAAAAAGGGGGGGGAGCCAAGCAGTCTGTAATACAGATCACCTAGTGTTTCCTGGTATTTCCTATTAGAGTCAGTGACTGCTTCCTTCTTCTGGTTCAGAATTATACAAGTTGCCTTACTCTTAAAACTCTTCCTATTTGTCAGTGAATTCTTCCCTGTGTATCAGTACAAACCAGTTAGGAAAGACAGGAAAAATCATTTGCTCTCAAGAATACAGAAGAATGATCTTGATTTTCAAGCAAAAGAATACAAATTAAAGATAAATAGCAAAAGAACACAATGGAGAAAAGATGAAAAAAAAAAGATGTTTGTAAAATTCATAGTATTCCCCCCTCCATCATTCTGTTTACATTTCTCCAGCTGATTTGAACATGACTGACATCTGTTTTAGATTCAGCTTCTTTCAGCTGTTACCCTTTCAAAATTATAGTAGAATTTTGTCAGATACCTTTTTTGTATCAGTGTAAAATAATGACTTCGCAGAAATGCTTAGCTAAAAAATATGTGTCCTTTAGTAAGTAATGTTGGTGTTACTCTAGCAGAAAAGGCATAATGAATACATGAATTTAAATTCTGAAAAGGAGATAGGACATAAAAAGGTCAGTATTAGTTCAACAAATAATGAGACAGGAGGGTGCAGAAATAATTGAAAGCTTATTGACGGTAAGAAACATTAGACCTAAAGATTCAACAGTAAATGGTGACCAAAGTTACCTTTCCACTTCTTGAAAACAATGCAATAATGTTTTCACCTGCAATGTCTTTCCTCAACACAGTCTTGGTTTATGATATAGAATGTATGTTATCAATAGAGTACAGAAGGTGCGAATTGAATGGAAAGCAGAGACTCAAAGAAATTATAAGGAGTCTGTGCAGGTTCCTGGGCAGCAGGAGAAGGAGGAGGATCTTACTTCAAGTAATGCTGTGAAGCATGCAGAGTCCATGTCACTTGCTTCAGGGTAGTAAGAGTTCATAAAATCAAGCCAGTTACACAGCTATAGATCCTCTATAATGTAACATTTATTTTTCTTTGCCATGGGCAATAGATTTTCCATTACTGAATGTGAACTAATGAACTAGCAGAACAAGTCCAAGTTATCAACACTTATTGAATGTTTCCACCCTGTAACAGATAGGACGGCTCAGTGGATAGGATGCCACCTGCCTGACAGGGAGTCAGGTTTTGGCTTCAAGGATGCTCTCTATGTTTGTGCTGCTTGCTGCTCTCCTTTTGAAGCACATTGTAAACATGTCTAGTGTACAAATCTTCTCAGCCCACACAGGGATGTGATGGCTGCTTAACAAAGCTAGTGGCATTACACAGCAATCCAAGAAATAAATTTTCAAGTGTCTTGTTAGGTATCTTTATAGACTGCCTTTCCATGAACAGAAAGCTGGCCTGTCCACCAAAGCTGAAAGTCCGTGGGCTCTGTACTAATCTGAAGCCTGCACAGGTGTTTACACCAAGATAAAGTGAGTGAAAATGGACCTAAAATCCCATCTTTCTGATGAGGCAGCATCTGGTACTTACTTCTTACAGATGTTATAGATGTCAAGTCAGGGTTTATACCTGTGAAAATAAAGAACTTGAATTAGGAAAGCAGGGGAATTTATTTCTTCCTTCTCTTAAACGTGTTTCCTAAGTACAGGATTGCTGGGCATTCAGATATGGTTTGGAATGAATTCCTGTCTGTTTTTAACCAGAAATTTCATCTTGTACTTTGATCATCAAGAAAATGCTGAATATATGCCCGCATTACCTGGGAATCAAACTGTAAGATTAATGTGAAACAACCTCACACAGAAAAGTTAATATTTCTGACTATTAGGAACCCTGGTTTCTGACCATTAACAGCAATTTTTATTGCATTCTGTCTAGAAGAGTTTGTATCAAATGCAGCTTCATGCTGGACAGAGAAAATTGTGCCTGGCTAAGATATCTTTGGTTACAAAAATCTTATGCAAACATGGAACTTGGGGACATACTTCCAACTGCACCTCTTCAATCATAGTCAGTTGAAAAACAGTGTAAGTTATTCAGTATGCACTATGAGCCTGCAATGGTCTCAGAAGGTATTTTGCATATATTTTCATCTGCAGAGACCTGTAAAGTACTTTAATACTGTAAGCTTAGACATTTTCATAATCCTGTACTAAATTTCTGAGATACCTATATTTCTTAAAGTATTTTGTGAAGATTCATGCATGTTTAGGTGAACCAAATTTTAATGTAGTTCTTGAGGAAATGAGGCCTGTGCAAATTTGCTTTCATTATCTCTGACTTTCCTCCTCCCTTAATTTCAAAACCTCCTGCCTATTCTAGTAAAATCCAACAAAAGATTAAATACCTTTTCAGTAGTATGCTGTACGAGTATCATGTGGGTTGATGGAGAGAGGGAAGCATTCCCGCTCAATACCTCCGTGGATGAAAAGTTGCAAAATCAGCTCAGCTGCACCCTGAACTCAAACCAGTCAGTAAGTGCTCCTGGAACTATCACATACACTGCTACTGGTCTAGCTCTAGTTTGTGGTTAAAAGAGGGAAATGCATACACTGAGATTTGTTTTAGGGGACATGGGGAAAAGTGGAGCAGGGATATATATAGAAACTACCAACTCTATGTTACAAAGTCTAGTGGGATGGAAAAAAGCATGGAGCTATTAGGGTGATGTGACATAAAGGCTATTGGATATAAATCTGAAAGAAAACAGACTTCCTTTGTTCCTGTGCATGGAAAACAAATTGGTTTTTGTATATTCAGTGTCGCTGTGAGTTACAGTTATATATCATACTTAGACCTCAGTTTAAATTATGTTTGATGAACGCTTTCATTGTCTACAGAATGGACAGGCTGATAAAAGTTAATATCATAGGATTAAATGCCTCAGGAATGTAATCACATTTATTATATTATTGGCTAAAATTCAGCTAGTAGTAGGCATTATATTATTCTGTTTATATACCTGATGACATTAAAAAATGCTTAAGTAGATGTACCTCATTCAGTCCTGCTTGAGGCCTCAGATGGTATCCACTACAGGTGGAGGACACTGCATGCCAAGTTAACACTGTTCGTCTGTAGTAATCTTAAAATATGAGAAGGAGTGCCTTGTAATGTTTCCGTGTTTTAACCATGTGAAATAGATCCTGAAAAGCTACTGTCCTCTTTTGCTGTTTTGGGCTTTCTTGACCAAGAGTGTGTCAGCAGCTAGTGTCCTACATCCTGCAGCTATTTTCAGGATCCACCATGGCATAAACTTCAACTGAACTACACTGTGATTTCCTGTCCCTCTGTTACATATGAGCCAAGGAAAAAGAGAAATCCATGCTATACTAAATGCTGTATATGAGCTGGCAAAATTATATAGCAGATTATATTTAGCTGCATGAACTGTGGAAAATACGCAACACTTTCAGGTCTCGTGATTAATTCAGTTTAATAGGTTTAGTGGTTGATTGCAGGTTAGGAAAGCCCAGCATAAAAAGAAAATAAACAATTTCTTCTTCAAGTAACAATCCAGGCACGTGCATTACCCATTCAGGGTCAGTTAATCCATCAGATTGTAGTGATGGTCTTCCAGGAGCTAATGTATGATTGAACAACACAATGAAAAGCCATACCTAATTCTAGTTTAATCTAATCCACATCACTCAGATCAAGACATTGCAGTCTGACATACTGTGATGCAGTGGGCTGCCCTAACCACTAACAATGAGGTTAGATGCAGCCAATTTGCGGACAGCAGTGTATGTATTTTCTTTGCCTGTTTCACTATTTTGAGGGTGTATTGAATGTTTCTGCAGCAGTTTAGCTCTACTGGTAATAACTTTTGAGTGTTATGCAAGAGGAACATAGAAATCTAGAATTTTTATAATCTATTTTTATCGATCTCTGTTTTTTAGTACTTGGGTATGTGTAGGATTTCAACACATAAATGTATGCCATCATCTGCTCAGATGTGTATTGTCTTTTATAAATGTGTAATTTAATTGTTTGCTGCTTAATTTCACTATCACAGACAATCTGTACATGCCAACTCTCTCCTTATGGGAGATAAACAGGGTGATATTTTGTAATTTCTTTTTTTTTTTACCCTTTGGCTTATTTTCCAGCACAGCTCTGGAGAGATTGAATGTAACAATCTAGACTTGTCTCTCCATTTCACCATGGGGGTTTTGTTTGTTTGTTTGTTTGTTTGTTTTTTAATTCAGAGGATAATATTAATCAAAAACACTAGAGAAAATATGGGAGGGGTGATTTTTTTTTTTTCAGGTAGTGAAGGTGATACTTGGCTGGGTTTTTTTTTGTTTAAAATGCAGTCAGATGATCCTTTTAACCTTCATACAGAGGTGGAATGTGGACATGAAACGCTAATGCTATCTGATTTCCTGCAACAAGGATCCACTACTTCATTGAAAAAGAGCCTCTGCATTTTCACCCTTTTTTACAGAGATGGTGCATAACCTAAGACTCACAATGAAGCCTTGAATAAAGACATTCTTGTTTCATTTGGAAATGCTTTGTTTCCTCTGTGAGGAAGAAAGCAGTTAAAAGCAGAGTAAATCAGATTTAAAAATTCCATTTACAGGATTTTATATACCGATTATGTATCATCCTAAAAATTCGGAGGAGAGATGTCAGGAAACAACTTTTAGGGAAATGCATGCCTATTAAAATGTAGGTATATGGTACTGACACATAAAAGAGCCTTTCATTCAAAAGCAGCCAATTAAATTGTCTTCAGCTTTATGAAATGCATTGAGATGTTTTGTATCATTTTTTCATGTTCTGTACCACAAATAACATTGACTGAATTGTATTATTCCTTTTTCTAAAGGCCAAAACAAAGTACTTAAGAAATATGTTCTCCTTCTCTGTCCTAACTTTTTAGCCTTCCCATGACAACTTTTTGCCCATTTCACTGGGAGAAAAAAAGAAAATCTCTTCCTTCATTGAAATAGAAAATAAGCAAATATGAAAGCAGCTTCTTACCTTCATTATAGCCTTAAGACCTAACCACTCTTTGAATGTTTCTTTTTCTCACTAAGACCATAAATTAGGGTTACTTGCATGTGTTCCACCAAATATGTCCCAAAGCTCTTTAGGGCCATTTTGTCTTTTAATTTTGCTGTATTCCTAAATTCTGAATTCTCCTCTCCTGTTCACAGTAAATTAATTAACTTAAAAGGTGCTACAAAAAGATAAGTTATTAGATCTTTTTTCATGTTTTAGATACATGATTCAAGCATTTCCAATTTGATTCTGAATACGATTCGGCTGGTGAGTTAGAAGGGAATAATGAAATGCCACTATACTGATGAGACAAGGGAAAAGAAGGATCAATCTCTCAAAATAAGACTTTTAATAGCTATAAAATAGATTTAGCTCTTAAATAACTGAGAGAAAATAGCCACTTTTCAGGATTATTTTCATTCCAGATTTGATAAACTTAGTAAAACTGAAAAACTTGAAAAGTGTTTTGAGGGAACTGCTAGACTAACAAACAATAGCTTCAAAATAAGGAAACATAAGCATGCATGACCTTGGAGGCAAATTTGAAATTAATTTGATGAGCATTTCATGAACTTACTGAATCTACAAATCAAGTGGATGAAGAACCATTTATGCATTTATTGAGATGCAGTTAAGAAAGGAAAACTTTCAAAGCTGTATACATAATAACTTTTAATGCTATCACGGACATAATCACTGAAGCATTTAGCTAGGTCAAAATACTGACACTTATTTTTAAATAAAAAAGGAACAGAAACAAACACATATTTCAAATTCAGGGGTCACATTCAGTTAAACCAATTTTGAACTTAGATGTTGAATCTGGTGTCAAGTGCATGAATTAAATGATTTACTTACAAATTTAATGATGTTTCAGTTATGCCTCAGTTCAGTGATGAGAGCCTGTTTTGTGTACAGAAAAGACAGTTCCTGTATCTAAGTGCTTGCAGGATAGAATGAAAAACAGATGATAGGTGGTTGTCATTTGTTTTATAAGCTTCAGTCATTGTACAGCAATTGCTCGTTCACTAGCAAATATTTTACAAGCATCTCTTCCTCATGGCAGTAAGGGAGTGACTTTGCTGTTCCTGTGAAGACAGGATTTCATCTTCATGATGTCTCAGTGATTCTTCACATCTCGGTGACTGCCAGATTAAAATGTGGTGTTTGGAACAGGAGCAACACAGGTGTATATATATATTTTTTCCAGTTGGCATTCACTCTGCCAGTGAATCAAAAATTCAACTCATTTTTTTATTTTTCTGTATTGTAGTATAATATATAACTAGTAATATTATAGTATACGTTATATAATCAATAATTATTATTCTAGCTTCTTTCATTTATATGAGAGCAACTGATTTTGTTGTGGATTGTACAGATAAGATTAAGTTGTTATCTACAGTAATCTGCTTCCCCTATCATTCTTCACTGCTGCTGCTGCAATAACTGGAATGGTGAAAATGCTCCTGTACTAATGAGGCTGACATTTAATTATGACGTTGTAAACAAAGTACAAAGAGAGCCATCATTCTTAATTTGCAGGTGTTTCCTCACTAATAGTGCTAGAATAAGCTGTGTAACACTGAGAAATTTCATCAGAGAAAGATAATATAGACAAGGATCAAATCAATTAACAATTCTACTAATGGGTGTGATAAGGAAAATTCTTGTCTCATTTCTTTATAAACACTGCATTGTTACTGAGAGTATTAGAAAGCCAACAACAGTAAAAATAACACTTCTTGCTTTTGTTGTAAGAGAAAGATGCAACTCTGAGGATAAATAAATATTACATTTACTTGATTAAAAAGTGTCAGTTTTGCCTAGTCCCTTCTTTGCAACATCATGTGTGTATTCCTATTAAAATTATAGTTTAGCATAGAACATCAAAAATCTGGCCATATAATTGTCAAATTAAGAAGCTGAGGTTAACTGGAGCTTGTCTGAAAGTAGAAATATAGCAGAAAAGAGAATACCACAGTGAGTAAAATACATCAGGAAGATTTTAATGTTTGTCTTCTGAGAGTGATTATATATGTAATACTATTAAGGCTGTACAGTATTTCTGTTAGAAGAAGAAGGAATATAAACATTAAGAAATACCTGAAATTTCAAGTAATGGTAGTAAAAATGAACTTTTTCATTTTCAGGGTTTTTTTGTTTTTTTTTTTTTTTTTTTAGAAATAAATACACACATGTAAATCGGGGTAAGATATTTCTAAGGGACAAGTGGCTATCACGTATTGTGCATAATTTGCATCCAGTGATTGTCCTTTGCAGACTTAAACATCATTGATGTCAAGGCAAATTGGGGAATAAGGGCAAGAAGGAAGAACAATGAAGCAAAACTCTGTTTAATACTGTAAGCTCAGCATGACTGGGAAGATAAATCAAGCAGAAGTGCTCAACTTCTTTCAGAATCATACCCTCTTTTGCCCATTGCTGATCCAGCAAGATAACTGTAGTCAATGCCTACATACCGTCATCTACTTCAAATCTGTGTTCAGAAAATACAAATATCACAGCTTCTATGTAGGAAGTTTTAGCCTATTTCAGTAGTAAAATATTGCAAAAAATGCTGCTTCTTTATTAACCCTCATCTCTTGTCTGTACAAACTGTCAAACAATTAGCCCTAAAATGAAAGGGAAACACAAAAATTAACTTAGAGTTAAATTTCGGTGCTAATGTTTCCTAAACCCAAATCCCTGGGACATTCTTCAGAAGAATTATTTTAGATATTTAAGAAATATTTGTCTTTCTGTATTCCCTATCTGCTACATTCTACTGTATGTATGTGTCTGTCCTGATGAATAGTCTGACATC
>NW_027207113.1:0-38000 GCF_032191515.1 Phaenicophaeus curvirostris
CATTAGACTCCCCTCTGGAAGCGCTTTCACTTCAAGCTGCAGATTCCCTCCTAACAGCAAGCTTTAGGATAGGGTAAAGAATTGTAACTTAACTGCGGCTAATAAGGAGAATTTGGCAAAGAGAGTATCACCCACAGGGAAGCTGCTAACATCAAATGTTTGCCCTCATTAGACTCCCCTCTGGAAGCGCTTTCACTGCAAGCTGCAGATTCCCTCCTAACAGCAAGCTGTAGGACAGTGTACTGAATTGTATCTTAACTGCGGCTAATAAGGCGATTTTGGCAAAGAGAATATCTCCCGCAGGGAAGCTGCTACCATCAAATGTTTGCCCTCATTAGACTCCCCTCTGGAAGCGCTTTCACTGCAAGCTGCAGATTCCCTCCTAACAGCAAGCTTTAGGATAGGGTACTGAATTGTAACTTACTTTCGCCTAATAATGCGATTTTGGCAAAGAGAGTATCTCCCGCAGGGAAGCTGCTACCATCAAATGTTTGCCCTCATTAGACTCCCCTCTGGAAGCGCTTTCACTGCAAGCTGCAGATTCCCTCCTAACAGCAAGCTTTAGGATAGGGTACTGAATAGTAACTTACTTTCGCCTAATAATGCGATTTTGGCAAAGAGAATATCTCCCGCAGGGAAGCTGCTACCATCAAATGTTTGCCCTCATTAGACTGCCCTCTGGAAGCGCTTTCACTGCAAGCTGCAGATTCCCTCCTAACAGCAAGCTTTAGGATAGGGTACTGAATTGTAACTTACTTTCTCCTAATAATGCTATTTTGGCAAAGAGACTATCTCCCGCAGGGAAGATGCTACCATCAAATGCTTGCCCTCATTAGACTCCCCTCTGGAAGCGCTTTCACTGCAAGCTGTAGATTCCCTCCTAACAGCAAGCTTTAGGATAGTGTAATGAATTGTAACTTACTTTCGCCTAATAATGCGATTTTGGCAAAGAGAGTATCTCCCGCAGGGAAGCTGCTAACATCTAATCTTTGCCCTCATTAGACTCCCCTCTGGAAGCGCTTTCACTGCAAGCTGCAGATTCCCTCCTAACAGCAAGTTTTAGGATAGGGTACTGAATTGTAACTTACTTTCGCCTAATAAAGCGATTTTGGCAAAGAGAGTATCTCCCGCAGGGAAGCTGCTACCATCAAATGTTTGCCCTCATTAGACTCCCCTCTGGAAGCGCTTTCACTGCAAGCTGCAGATTCCCTCCTAACAGCAAGCTTTAGGATAGGGTACTGAATTGTAACTTAACTGCGGCTCGTAAGGCGATTATGGCAAAGAGAATATCTCCCGCAGGGAAGCTGCTACCATCAAATCTTTGCCCTCATTAGACTCCCCTCTGGAAGTGCTTTCACTGCAAGCTGTAGATTCCCTCCTAAAAGCAAGCTTTAGGATAGGGTACTGAATTGTAACTTACTTTCGCCTAATAATGCGATTTTGGCAAAGAGAGTATCTCCCGCAGGGAAGCTGCTACCATCAAATGTTTGCCCTCATTAGACTCCCCTCTGGAAGCGCTTTCACTGCAAGCTGCAGATTCCCTCCTAACAGCAAGCTTTAGGATAGGGTACTGAATTGTAACTTACTTTCGCCTAATAATGCGATGTTGGCAAAGAGACTATAACTCGCAGGGTAGCTGCTGCCACCAAATGTTTGCCCTCATTAGACTCCCCTCTGGAAGCGCTTTCACTGCAAGCTGCAGATTCCCTCCTAACAGCAAGCTTTAGGATAGGGTACTGAATTGTAACTTAACTGAGGCTAATAAGGCGATTTTAGCAAAGAGAATATCTCCCGCAGGGAAGCTGTTACCATCAAATGTTTGCCCTCATTAGACTCCCCTCTGGAAGCGCTTTCACTGCAAGCTGCAGATTCCCTCCTAACAGCAAGCTTTAGGATAGGGTGCTGAATTGTAACTTAAATGCGGCTAATAAGGCGATACTGGCAAAGAGAGTATCACCCACAGGGAAGCTGCTAACATCAAATGTTTGCCCTCATTAGACTCCCGTCTGGAAGCGCTTTCACTGCAAGCTGCAGATTCCCTCCTAACAGCAAGCTGTAGGACAGTGTACTGAATTGTGTCTTAACTGCGGCTAATAAGGCGATTTTGGCAAAGAGAATATCTCCCGCAGGGAAGCTGCTACCATCAAATGCTTGCCCTCATTAGACTCCCCTCTGGAAGCGCTTTCACTGCAAGCTGCAGATTCCCTCCTAACAGCAAGCTTTAGGATAGGGTCCTGAATTGTAACTTACTTTCGCCTAATAATGCGATTTTGGCAAAGAGAGTATCTCCCGCAGGGAAGCTGCTACCATCAAATGTTTGCCCTCATTAGACTCCCCTCTGGAAGCGCTTTCACTGCAAGCTGCAGATTCCCTCCTAACAGCAAGCTTTAGGATAGGGTATTGAATTTTAACTTAACTGCGGCTAATAAGGCGATTGTGTAAAAGAGAGTATCTCCCGCAGGGAAGCTGCTACCATCAAATGCTTGCCCTCATTAGACTCCCCTCTGGAAGCGCTTTCACTGCAAGCTGCAGATTCCCTCCTAACAGCAAGCTTTAGGATAGGGTACTGAATTGTAACTTAACTGCGGCTAATAAGGCGATTTTAGCAAAGAGAATATCTCCCGCAGGGAAGCAGTTACCATCAAATGTTTGCCCTCATTAGACTCCCCTCTGGAAGCGCTTTCACTTCAAGCTGCAGATTCCCTCCTAACAGCAAGCTTTAGGATAGGGTACTGAATTGTAACTTACTTTCGCCTAATAATGCGATTTTGGCAAAGAGAGTATCTCCCGCAGGGAAGCTGCTACCATCAAATGTTTGTCCTCATTAGACTCCCCTCTGGAAGCGCTTTCACTGCAAGCTGCAGATTCCCTCCTAACAGCAAGCTTTAGGATAGGGTACTGAATTGTAACTGACTTTCGCCTTATAATGCGATTTTGGCAAAGAGACTATCTCCCGCAGGGAAGCTCCTACCATCAAATCTTTGCCCTCATTAGACTCCCCTCTGGAAGCGCTTTCACTGCAAGCTGCAGATTCCCTCCTAACAGCAAGCTTTAGGATAGGGTACTGAATTGTAACTTACTTTCGCCTAATAATGCGATTTTGGCAAAGAGAGTATCTCCCGCAGGGAAGCTGCTACCATCAAATGTTTGCCCTCATTAGACTCCCCTCTGGAAGCGCTTTCACTGCAAGCTGCAGATTCCCTCCTAACAGCAAGCTTTAGGATAGGGTCCTGAATTGTAACTTACTTTCGCCTAATAATGCGATTTTGGCAAAGAGACTATCTCCCGCAGGGAAGCTGCTACCATCAAATGTTTGCCCTCATTAGACTCCCCTCTGGAAGCGCTTTCACTGCAAGCTGCAGATTCCCTCCTAACAGCAAGCTTTAGGATAGGGTACTGAATTGTAACTTACTTTCGCCTAATAATGCGATTGTGGCAAAGAGACTATCTCCCGCAGGTAAGCTGCTACCATCAAATGCTTGCCCTCATTAGACTCCCCTCTGGAAGCGCTTTCACTGCAAGCTGCAGATTCCCTCCTAACAGCAAGCTTTAGGATAGGGTACTGAATTGTAACTTACTTTCGCCTAATAATGCGATTTTGGCAAAGAGAGTATCTCCCGCAGGGAAGCTGCTACCATCAAATGTTTGCCCTCATTAGACTACCCTGTGGAAGCGCTTTCACTGCAAGCTGCAGATTCCCTCCTAACAGCAATCTTTAGGATAGGGTCCTGAATTGTAACTTACTTTCGCCTAATAAAGCGATTTTGGCAAAGAGAATACCTCCCGCAGGGAAGCTGCTACCATCAAATGTTTGCCCTCCTTAGACTCCCCTGTGGAAGCACTTTCACTGCAAGCTGCAGATTCCCTCCTAACAGCAAGCTTTAGGATAGGGTACAGAATTGTAACTTACTTTCGCCTAATAATGCGATTTTGGCAAAGAGACTATCTCCCGCAGGGAAGCTGCTACCATCAAATGTTTGCCCTCATTAGACTCCCCTCTGGAAGCGCTTTCACTGCAAGCTGCAGATTCCCTCCTAACAGCAAGCTTTAGGATAGGGTACTGAATTGTAACTTGACTGCGGCTAATAAGGCGATTTTGGCAAAGAGAGTATCTCCCGCAGGGAAGCTGCTACCATCAAATGTTTGCCCTCATTAGACTCCCCTCTGGAAGCGCTTTCACTGCAAGCTGCAGATTCCCTCCTAACAGCAAGCTTTAGGATAGGGTACTGAATTGTAACTTGACTGCGGCTAATAAGGCGATTTTGGCAAAGAGAGTATCTCCCGCAGGGAAGCTGCTACCATCAAATGTTTGCCCTCATTAGACTCCCCTCTGAAAGCGCTTTCACTGCAAGCTGAAGATTCCCTCCTAACAGCAAGCTTTAGGATAGGGTACTGAATTGTAACTTACTTTCGCCTAATAAAGCGATTTTGGCAAAGAGAGTATCTCCCGCAGGGAAGCTTCTACCATCAAATGTTTGCCCTCATTAGACTCCCCTCTGGAAGCGCTTTCACTGCAAGCTGCAGATTCCCTCCTAACAGCAAGTTTTAGGATAGGGTACTGAATTGTAACTTAACTGCGGCTAATAAGGCGATTTTGGCAAAGAGAATATCTCCCACAGGGAAGCTGCTACCATCAAATCTTTGCCCTCATTAGACTCCCCTCTGGAAGCGCTTTCACTGCAAGCTGCAGATTCCCTCCTAACAGCAAGCTTTAGGATAAGGTACTGAATTGTAACTTACTTTCGCCTAATAATGTGATTTTGGCAAAGAGATTATCTCCCGCAGGGAAGCTGTTACCATCAAATGTTTGCCCTCATTAGACTCCCCTGTGGAAGCGCTTTCCCTGCAAGCTGCAGATTCCCTCCTAACAGCAAGCTTTAGGATAGGGTACTGAATTGTAACTTAACTGCGGCTAAAAAGGCGATTTTGGCAAAGAGAGTATCTCCCGCAGGGAAGCTGCTACCATCAAATGTTTGCCCTCATTAGACTCCCCTCTGGAAGCGCTTTCACTGCAAGCTGCAGATTCCTTCCTAACAGCAAGCTGTAGGACAGTGTACTGAATTGTAACTTAACTGCGGCTAATAAGGCGATTTTGGCAAAGAGAATATCTCCCGCAGGGAAGCTGCTACCATCAAATGTTTGCCCTCATTAGACTCCTCTCTGGAAGCGCTTTCACTGCAAGCTGCAGATTCCCTCCTAACAGCAAGATTTAGGATAGGGTCCTGAATTGTAACTTAACTGCGGCTAATAAGGCGATTCTGGCAAAGAGAATATCTCCCGCAGGGAAGCTGCTACCATCAAATATTTGCCCTCATTAGACTCCCCTCTGGAAGCGCTTTCACTGCAAGCTGCAGATTCCCTCCTAACAGCAAGCTTTAGGATAGGGTACTGAATTGTAACTTACTTTCGCCTAATAATGCGATTTTGGCAAAGAGAGTATCTCCCGCAGGGAAGCTGCTACCATCAAATGTTTACCCTCATTAGACTCCCCTCTGGAAGCGCTTTCACTGCAAGCTGCAGATTCCCTCCTAACAGCAAGCTTTAGGATAGGGTCCTGAATTGTAACTTACTTTCGCCTAATAAAGCGATTTTGGCAAAGAGAATATCTCCCGCAGGGAAGCTGCTACCATCAAATGTTTCCAATCGTTAGACGCCCCTCTGGAAGCGCTTTCACTGCAAGCTGTAGATTCCCTCCTAACAGCAAGCTTTAGGATAGGGTACTGAATTGTAACTTACTTTCGCCTAATAATGCGATTTTGGAAAAGAGAGTATCTCCCGCAGGGAAGCTGCTACCATCAAATGTTTGCCCTCATTAGACTCCCCTCTGGAAGCGCTTTCACTGCAAGCTGCAGATTCCCTCCTAACAGCAAGCTTTAGGATAGGGTACTGAATTGTAACTTACTTTCGCCTAATAATGCGATTTTGGCAAAGAGAGTATCTCCCGCAGGGAAGCTGCTACCATCAAATGTTTGCCCTCATTAGACTCCCTACTGGAAGCGCTTTCACTGCAAGCTGCAGATTCCCTCCTAACAGCAAGCTTTAGGATAGGGTACTGAATTGTAACTTAACTGCGGCTAATAAGGCGATTTTGGCAAAGAGACTATCTCCCGCAGGGAAGCTGCTACCATCAAATGTTTGCCCTCATTAGACTCCCCTCTGGAAGCGCTTTCACTGCAAGCTGCAGTTTCCTTCCTAACAGCAAGCTTTAGGATAGGGTACTGAATTGTAACTTACTTTCGCCTAATAATGCGATTTTGGCAAAGAGAGTATCTCCCGCAGGGAAGCTGCTACCATCAAATGTTTGCCCTCATTAGACTCCCCTCTGGAAGCGCTTTCACTGCAAGCTGCAGATTCCCTCCTAACAGCAAGCTTTAGGATAGGGTACTGAATTGTAACTTACTTTCGCCTAATAATGCGATTTTGGCAAAGAGAGTATCTCCCGCAGGGAAGCTGCTACCATCAAATGTTTGCCCTCATTAGACTCCCCTCTGGAAGCGCTTTCACTGCAAGCTGCAGATTCCTTCCTAACAGCAAGCTTTAGGATAGGGTACTGAATTGTAACTTACTTTCACCTAATAAAGCGATTTTGGCAAAGAGATTATCTCCCGCAGGGAAGCTGCTACCATCAAATATTTGCCCTCTTTAGACTCCCCTCTGGAAGCGCTTTCACTGCAAGCTGCAGATTCCCTCCTAACAGCAGGCTTTAGGATAGGGTACTGAATTGTAACTTACTTTCGCCTAATAATGCGATTTTGGCAAAGAGAATATCTCCCGCAGGGAAGCTGCTACCATCAAATGTTTGCCCTCATTAGACTCCCCTCTGGAAGCGCTTTTACTGCAAGCTGCAGATTCCCTCCTAACAGCAAGCTTTAGGATAGGGTACTGAATTGTAACTTACTTTCGCCTAATAATGCGATTTTGGCAGAGAGAGTGTCTCCCGCAGGGAAGCTGCTACCATCAAATGTTTGCCCTCATTAGACTCCCCTCTGGAAGCGCTTTCACTGCAAGCTGCAGATTCCCTCCTAACAGCAAGCTTTAGGATAGGGTATTGAATTGTAACTTAACTGCGGCTAATAAGGCGATTATGGCAAAGAGAGTATCTCCCGCAGGGAAGCTGCTACCAATAAATGTTTTCCCTCATTAGACTCCCCTCTGGAAGCGCTTTCACTGCAAGCTGCAGATTCCCTCCTAACAGCAAGCTTTAGGATAGGGTACTGAATTGTATCTTACTTTCGCAAAATAAGGCGATTTTGGCAAAGAGAGTATCTCCCACAGGGAAGCTGCTACCATCAAATGTTTCCCCTCATTAGACTCCCCTCTGGAAGCGCTTTCACTGCAAGCTGCAGATTCCCTCCTAACAGCAAGATTTAGGATAGGGTAATGAATTGTAACTTAAATGCGGCTAATAATGCGATATTGGCAAAGAGACTATCTCCCGCACGGAAGCTGCTACCATCAAATATTTGCCCTCATTAGACTCTCCTCTGGAAGCGCTTTCACTGCAAGCTGCAGATTCCCTCCTAACAGCAAGCTTTAGGATAGGGTACTGAATTGTAACTTACTTTCGCCTAATAATGCCATTTTGGCAAAGAGTATCTCCCGCAGGGAAGCTGCTACCATCAAATGTTTGCCCTCATTAGACTCCCCTCTGGAAGCGCTTTCACTGCAAGCTGCAGATTACCTCCTAACAGCAAGCTTTAGGATAGGGTACTGAATTGTACCTTACTTTCGCCTAATAATGCGATTTTGGCAAAGAGAGTATCTCCCGCAGGGAAGCTGCTACCATCAAATGTTTGCCCTCATTAGACTCCCCTCTGGAAGCGCTTTCACTGCAAGCTGCAGATTCCCTCCTAACAGCAAGCTTTAGGATAGGGTACTGAATTGTAACTTAACTGCTGCTAATAAGGCGATTATGGCAAAGAGAGTATCTTCCGCAGGGAAGCTGCTACCATCAAATGTTTGCCCTCATTAGACTCCCGTCTGGAAGCGCTTTCACTGCAAGCTGCAGATTCCCTCCTAACAGCAAGCTTTAGGATAGGGTACTGAATTGTATCTTACTTTCGCCTAATAATGCAATTTTGGCAAAGAGAATATCTCCCGCAGGGAAGCTGCTACCATCAAATGTTTGCCCTCATTAGACTCCCGTCTGGAAGCGCTTTCACTGCAAGCTGCAGATTCCCTCCTAACAGCAATTTTTAGGATAGTGTACTGAATTGTAACTTACTTTCGCCTAATAATGCGATTTTGGAAAAGAGAGTATCTCCCGCAGGGAAGCTGCTACCATCAAATATTTGCCCTCATTAGACTCTCCTCTGGAAGCGCTTTCACTGCAAGCTGCAGATTCCCTCCTAACAGCAAGCTTTAGGATAGGGTACTGAATTGTAACTTACTTTCGCCTAATAATGCGATTTTGGCAAAGAGACTATCTCCCGCAGGGAAGCTGCTACCATCAAATGTTTGCCCTCATTAGACTCCCCTCTGGAAGCGCTTTTACTGCAAGCTGCAGATTCCCTCCTAACAGCAAGCTTTAGGATAGGGTACTGAATTGTAACTTACTTTCGCCTAATAATGCGATTTTGGAAAAGAGAGTATCTCCCGCAGGGAAGCTGCTACCATCAAATATTTGCCCTCATTAGACTCTCCTCTGGAAGCGCTTTCACTGCAAGCTGCAGATTCCCTCCTAACAGCAAGCTTTAGGATAGGGTACTGAATTGTAATTTACTTTCGCCTAATAATGCGATTTTGGCAAAGAGACTATCTCCCGCAGGGAAGCTGCTACCATAAAATGTTTGCCCTCATTAGACTCCCCTCTGGAAGCGCTTTCACTGCAAGCTGCAGATTCCCTCCTAACAGCAAGCTTTAGGATAGGGTATTGAATTGTAACTTAACTGCGGCTAATAAGGCGATTATGGCAAAGAGAGTATCTCCCGCAGGGAAGCTGCTACCAATAAATGTTTTCCCTCATTAGACTCCCCTCTGGAAGCGCTTTCACTGCAATCTGCAGATTCCCTCCTAACAGCAAGCTTTAGGATAGGGTACTGAATTGTATCTTACTTTCGCCTAATAAGGCGATTTTGGCAAAGAGAGTATCTCCCACAGGGAAGCTGCTACCATCAAATGTTTGCCCTCATTAGACTCCCCTCTGGAAGCGCTTTCACTGCAAGCTGCAGATTCCCTCCTAACAGCAAGATTTAGGATAGGGTAATGAATTGTAACTTAAATGCGGCTAATAATGCGATATTGGCAAAGAGACTATCTCCCGCACGGAAGCTGCTACCATCAAATATTTGCCCTCATTAGACTCTCCTCTGGAAGCGCTTTCACTGGAAGCTGCAGATTCCCTCCTAACAGCAAGCTTTAGGATAGGGTACTGAATTGTAACTTACTTTCGCCTAATAATGCGTTTTTGGCAAAGAGAGTATCTCCCGCAGGGAAGCTGCTACCATCAAATGTTTGCCCTCATTAGACTCCCCTCTGGAAGCGCTTTCACTGCAAGCTGCAGATTACCTCCTAACAGCAAGCTTTAGGATAGGGTACTGAATTGTACCTTACTTTCGCCTAATAATGCGATTTTGGCAAAGAGAGTATCTCCCGCAGGGAAGCTGCTACCATCAAATGTTTGCCCTCATTAGACTCCCGTCTGGAAGCGCTTTCACTGCAAGCTGCAGATTCCCTCCTAACAGCAATTTTTAGGATACTGTACTGAATTGTAACTTACTTTCGCCTAATAATGCGATTTTGGAAAAGAGAGTATCTCCCGCAGGGAAGCTGCTACCATCAAATATTTGCCCACATTAGACTCTCCTCTGGAAGCGCTTTCACTGCAAGCTGCAGATTCCCTCCTAACAGCAAGCTTTAGGATAGGGTACTGAATTGTAACTTACTTTCGCCTAATAATGCGATTTTGGCAAAGAGACTATCTCCCGCAGGGAAGCTGCTACCATCAAATGTTTGCCCTCATTAGACTCCCCTCTGGAAGCGCTTTCACTGCAAGCTGCAGATTCCCTCCTAACAGCAAGCTTTAGGATAGGGTACTGAATTGTAACTTACTTTCGCCTAATAATGGGATTTTGGCAAAGAGAATATCTCCCGCAGGGAAGCTGCTACCATCAAATGTTTGCCCTCATTAGACTCCCCTCTGGAAGCGCTTTCACTGCAAGCTGCAGATTCCCTCCTAACAGCAAGCTTTAGGATAGGGTACTGAATTGTAACTTACTTTCGCCTAATAATGCGATTTTGGCAAAGAGACTATCTCCCGCAGGGAAGCTGCTACCATCAAATGTTTGCCCTCATTAGACTCCCCTCTGGAAGCGCTTTCACTGCAAGCTGCAGATTCCCTCCTAACAGCAAGCTTTAGGATAGGGTACTGAATTGTAACTTAACTGAGGCTAATAAGGCGATTTTAGCAAAGAGAGTATCTCCCGCAGGGAAGCTGTTACCATCAAATGTTTGCCCTCATTAGACTCCCCTCTGGAAGCGCTTTCACTGCAAGCTGCAGATTCCCTCCTAACAGCAAGCTTTAGGATAGGGTACTGAATTGTAACTTAACTGCGGCTAATAAGGCGATTTTGGCAAAGAGAATATCTCCCGCAGGGAAGCTGCTACCATCAAATGTTTGCCCTCATTAGACTCCCCTCTGGAAGTGCTTTCACTGCAAGCTGTAGATTCCCTCCTAACAGCAAGCTTTAGGATAGGGTACTGAATTGTAACTTACTTTCGCCTAATAATGCGATTTTGGCAAAGAGAGTATCTCCCGCAGGGAAGCTGCTACCATCAAATGTTTGCCCTCATTAGACTCCCCTCTGGAAGCGCTTTCACTGTAAGCTGCAGATTCCCTCCTAACAGCAAGCTTTAGGATAGGGTACTGAATTGTAACTTACTTTCGCCTAATAAAGCGATTATGTCAAAGAGAGTATCTCCCGCAGGGAAGCTGCTACCATCAAATGTTTGCCCTCATTAGACTCCCCTCTGGAAGCGCTTTCACTGCAAGCTGCAGATTCCCTCCTAACAGCAAGCTTTAGGATAGGGTACTGAATTGTAACTTAACTGCGGCTAATAAGGCGATTTTGGCAAAGAGAATATCTCCCGCAGGGAAGCTGCTACCATCAAATGTTTGCCCTCATTAGACTCCCCTCTGGAAGTGCTTTCACTGCAAGCTGTAGATTCCCTCCTAACAGCAAGCTTTAGGATAGGGTACTGAATTGTAACTTACTTTCGCCTAATAATGCGATTTTGGCAAAGAGATTATCTCCCGCAGGGAAGCTGCTACCATCAAATGTTTGCCCTCATTAGACTCCCGTCTGGTAGCGCTTTCAGTGCAAGCTGCAGATTCCCTCCTAACAGCAAGCTTTAGGATAGGGTACTGAATTGTAACTTACTTTCGCCTAATAATGCGATTTTGGAAAAGAGAGTATCTCCCGCAGGGAAGCTGCTACCATCAAATATTTGCCCTCATTAGACTCTCCTCTGGAAGCGCTTTCACTGCAAGCTGCAGATTCCCTCCTAACAGCAAGCTTTAGGATAGGGTACTGAATTGTATCTTACTTTCGCCTAATAATGCGATTTTGGCAAAGAGAGTATCTCCCGCAGGGAAGCTGCTACCATCAAATGTTTGCCCTCATTAGACTCCCCTCTGGAAGCGCTTTCACTGCAAGCTGCAGATTCCCTCCTAACAGCAAGCTTTAGGATAGGGTACTGAATTGTAACTTAACTGCGGCTAATAAGGCGATTTTGGCAAAGAGACTATCTCCCGCAGGGAAGCTGCTACCATCAAATGTTTGTCCTCGATAGACTCCCCTCTGGAAGCGCTTTCACTGCAAGCTGCAGATTCCCTCCTAACAGCAAGCTTTAGGATAGGGTACTGAATTGTAACTTACTTTCGCCTAATAATGGGATTTTGGCAAAGAGAATATCTCCCGCAGGGAAGCTGCTACCATCAAATGTTTGCCCTCATTAGACTCCCCTCTGGAAGCGCTTTCACTGCAAGCTGCAGATTCCCTCCTAACAGCAAGCTTTAGGATAGGGTACTGAATTGTAACTTAACTGCGGCTAATAAGGCGATTTTGGCAAAGAGACTATCTCCCGCAGGGAAGCTGCTACCATCAAATGTTTGCCCTCATTAGACTCCCCTCTGGAAGCGCTTTCACTGCAAGCTGCAGATTCCCTCCTAACAGCAAGCTTTAGGATAGGGTACTGAATTGTAACTTACTTTCGCCTAATAATGGGATTTTGGCAAAGAGAATATCTCCCGCAGGGAAGCTGCTACCATCAAATGTTTGCCCTCATTAGACTCCCCTCTGGAAGCGCTTTCACTGCAAGCTGCAGATTCCCTCCTAACAGCAAGCTTTAGGATAGGGTACTGAATTGTAACTTAACTGCGGCTAATAAGGCGATTTTGGCAAAGAGACTATCTCCCGCAGGGAAGCTGCTACCATAAAATGTTTGCCCTCGATAGACTCCCCTCTGGAAGCGCTTTCACTGCAAGCTGCAGATTCCCTCCTAACAGCAAGCTTTAGGATAGGGTACTGAATTGTAACTTACTTTCGCCTAATAATGGGATTTTGGCAAAGAGAATATCTCCCGCAGGGAAGCTGCTACCATCAAATGTTTGCCCTCATTAGACTCCCCTCTGGAAGCGCTTTCACTGCAAGCTGCAGATTCCCTCCTAACAGCAAGCTTTAGGATAGGGTACTGAATTGTAACTTACTTTCGCCTAAAAATGCGATGTTGGCAAAGAGAGTATCTCCCGCAGGGAAGCTGCTACCATCAAATGTTTGCCCTCATTAGACTCCCCTCTGGAAGCGCTTTCACTGCAAGCTGCAGATTCCCTCCTAACAGCAAGCTTTAGGATAGGGTACTGAATTGTAACTTAACTGAGGCTAATAAGGCGATTTTAGCAAAGAGAGTATCTCCCGCAGGGAAGCTGTTACCATCAAATGTTTGCCCTCATTAGACTCCCCTCTGGAAGCGCTTTCACTGCAAGCTGCAGATTCCCTCCTAACAGCAAGCTTTAGGATAGGGTGCTGAATTGTAACTTAAATGCGGCTAATAAGGCGATTTTGGCAAAGAGAGTATCACCCGCAGGGAAGATGCTACCATCAAATGCTTGCCCTCATTAGACTCTCCTCTGGAAGCGCTTTCACTGCAAGCTGCAGATTCCCTCCTAACAGCAAGCTTTAGGATAGTGTAATGAATTGTAACTTACTTTCGCCTAATAATGCGATTTTGGCAAAGAGAGTATCTCCCGCAGGGAAGCTGCTAACATCAAATGTTTGCCCTCATTAGACTCCCCTCTGGAAGCGCTTTCACTGTAAGCTGCAGATTCCCTCCTAACAGCAAGCTTTAGGATAGGGTACTGAATTGTAACTTACTTTCGCCTAATAAAGCGATTATGGCAAAGAGAGTATCTCCCGCAGGGAAGCTGCTACCATCAAATGTTTGCCCTCATTAGACTCCCCTCTGGAAGCGCTTTCACTGCAAGCTGCAGATTCCCTCCTAACAGCAAGCTTTAGGATAGGGTACTGAATTGTAACTTACTTTCGCCTAATAATGCGATTTTGGCAGAGAGAGTGTCTCCCGCAGGGAAGCTGCTACCATCAAATGTTTGCCCTCATTAGACTCCCCTCTGGAAGCGCTTTCACTGCAAGCTTCAGATTCCCTCCTAACAGCAAGCTTTAGGATAGGGTATTGAATTGTAACTTAACTGCGGCTAATAAGGCGATTATGGCAAAGAGAGTATCTCCCGCAGGGAAGCTGCTACCAATAAATGTTTTCCCTCATTAGACTCCCCTCTGGAAGCGCTTTCACTGCAAGCTGCAGATTCCCTCCTAACAGCAAGCTTTAGGATAGGGTACTGAATTGTATCTTACTTTCGCCTAATAAGGCGATTTTGGCAAAGAGAGTATCTCCCACAGGGAAGCTGCTACCATCAAATGTTTCCCCTCATTAGACTCCCCTCTGGAAGCGCTTTCACTGCAAGCTGCAGATTCCCTCCTAACAGCAAGATTTAGGATAGGGTAATGAATTGTAACTTAAATGCGGCTAATAATGCGATATTGGCAAAGAGACTATCTCCCGCACGGAAGCTGCAACCATCAAATATTTGCCCTCATTAGACTCTCCTCTGGAAGCGCTTTCACTGCAAGCTGCAGATTCCCTCCTAACAGCAAGCTTTAGGATAGGGTACTGAATTGTAACTTACTTTCGCCTAATAATGCCATTTTGGCAAAGAGAGTATCTCCCGCAGGGAAGCTGCTACCATCAAATGTTTGCCCTCATTAGACTCCCCTCTGGAAGCGCTTTCACTGCAAGCTGCAGATTACCTCCTAACAGCAAGCTTTAGGATAGGGTACTGAATTGTACCTTACTTTCGCCTAATAATGCGATTTTGGCAAAGAGAGTATCTCCCGCAGGGAAGCTGCTACCATCAAATGTTTGCCCTCATTAGACTCCCCTCTGGAAGCGCTTTCACTGCAAGCTGCAGATTCCCTCCTAACAGCAAGCTTTAGGATAGGGTACTGAAATGTAACTTAACTGCTGCAAATAAGGCGATTATGGCAAAGAGAGTATCTTCCGCAGGGAAGCTGCTACCATCAAATGTTTGCCCTCATTAGACTCCCGTCTGGAAGCGCTTTCACTGCAAGCTGCAGATTCCCTCCTAACAGCAAGCTTTAGGATAGGGTACTGAATTGTATCTTACTTTCGCCTAATAATGCAATTTTGGCAAAGAGACTATCTCCCGCAGGGAAGCTGCTACCATCAAATGTTTGCCCTCATTAGACTCCCCTCTGGAAGCGCTTTTACTGCAAGCTGCAGATTCCCTCCTAACAGCAAGCTTTAGGATAGGGTACTGAATTGTAACTTACTTTCGCCTAATAATGCGATTTTGGCAGAGAGAGTGTCTCCCGCAGGGAAGCTGCTACCATCAAATGTTTGCCCTCATTAGACTCCCCTCTGGAAGCGCTTTCACTGCAAGCTGCAGATTCCCTCCTAACAGCAAGCTTTAGGATAGGGTATTGAATTGTAACTTAACTGCGGCTAATAAGGCGATTATGGCAAAGAGAGTATCTCCCGCAGGGAAGCTGCTACCAATAAATGTTTTCCCTCATTAGACTCCCCTCTGGAAGCGCTTTCACTGCAAGCTGCAGATTCCCTCCTAACAGCAAGCTTTAGGATAGGGTACTGAATTGTATCTTACTTTCGCCTAATAAGGCGATTTTGGCAAGAGAGTATCTCCCACAGGGAAGCTGCTACCATCAAATGTTTCCCCTCATTAGACTCCCCTCTGGAAGCGCTTTCACTGCAAGCTGCAGATTCCCTCCTAACAGCAAGATTTAGGATAGGGTAATGAATTGTAACTTAAATGCGGCTAATAATGCGATATTGGCAAAGAGACTATCTCCCGCACGGAAGCTGCTACCATCAAATATTTGCCCTCATTAGACTCTCCTCTGGAAGCGCTTTCACTGCAAGCTGCAGATTCCCTCCTAACAGCAAGCTTTAGGATAGGGTACTGAATTGTAACTTACTTTCGCCTAATAATGGGATTTTGGCAAAGAGAATATCTCCCGCAGGGAAGCTGCTACCATCAAATGTTTGCCCTCATTAGACTCCCCTCTGGAAGCGCTTTCACTGCAAGCTGCAGATTCCCTCCTAACAGCAAGCTTTAGGATAGGGTACTGAATTGTAACTTACTTTCGCCTAATAATGCGATTTTGGCAAAGAGACTATCTCCCGCAGGGAAGCTGCTACCATCAAATGTGTGCCCTCATTAGACTCCCCTCTGGAAGCGCTTTCACTGCAAGCTGCAGATTCCCTCCTAACAGCAAGCTTTAGGATAGGGTACTGAATTGTAACTTAACTGAGGCTAATAAGGCGATTTTAGCAAAGAGAGTATCTCCCGCAGGGAAGCTGTTACCATCAAATGTTTGCCCTCATTAGACTCCCCTCTGGAAGCGCTTTCACTGCAAGCTGCAGATTCCCTCCTAACAGCAAGCTTTAGGATAGGGTACTGAATTGTAACTTAACTGCGGCTAATAAGGCGATTTTGGCAAAGAGAATATCTCCCGCAGGGAAGCTGCTACCATCAAATGTTTGCCCTCATTAGACTCCCCTCTGGAAGTGCTTTCACTGCAAGCTGTAGATTCCCTCCTAACAGCAAGCTTTAGGATAGGGTACTGAATTGTAACTTACTTTCGCCTAATAATGCGATTTTGGCAAAGAGAGTATCTCCCGCAGGGAAGCTGCTACCATCAAATGTTTGCCCTCATTAGACTCCCCTCTGGAAGCGCTTTCACTGTAAGCTGCAGATTCCCTCCTAACAGCAAGCTTTAGGATAGGGTACTGAATTGTAACTTACATTCGCCTAATAAAGCGATTATGGCAAAGAGAGTATCTCCCGCAGGGAAGCTGCTACCATCAAATGTTTGCCCTCATTAGACTCCCCTCTGGAAGCGCTTTCACTGCAAGCTGCAGATTCCCTCCTAACAGCAAGCTTTAGGATAGGGTACTGAATTGTAACTTACTTTCGCCTAAAAATGCGATGTTGGCAAAGAGAGTATCTCCCGCAGGGAAGCTGCTACCATCAAATGTTTGCCCTCATTAGACTCCCCTCTGGAAGCGCTTTCACTGCAAGCTGCAGATTCCCTCCTAACAGCAAGCTTTAGGATAGGGTACTGAATTGTAACTTAACTGAGGCTAATAAGGCGATTTTAGCAAAGAGAGTATCTCCCGCAGGGAAGCTGTTACCATCAAATGTTTGCCCTCATTAGACTCCCCTCTGGAAGCGCTTTCACTGCAAGCTGCAGATTCCCTCCTAACAGCAAGCTTTAGGATAGGGTGCTGAATTGTAACTTAAATGCGGCTAATAAGGCGATTTTGGCAAAGAGAGTATCACCCGCAGGGAAGCTGCTACCATCAAATGCTTGCCCTCATTAGACTCTCCTCTGGAAGCGCTTTCACTGCAAGCTGCAGATTCCCTCCTAACAGCAAGCTTTAGGATAGTGTAATGAATTGTAACTTACTTTCGCCTAATAATGCGATTTTGGCAAAGAGAGTATCTCCCGCAGGGAAGCTGCTAACATCAAATGTTTGCCCTCATTAGACTCCCCTCTGGAAGCGCTTTCACTGTAAGCTGCAGATTCCCTCCTAACAGCAAGCTTTAGGATAGGGTACTGAATTGTAACTTACTTTCGCCTAATAAAGCGATTATGGCAAAGAGAGTATCTCCCGCAGGGAAGCTGCTACCATCAAATGTTTGCCCTCATTAGACTCCCCTCTGGAAGCGCTTTCACTGCAAGCTGCAGATTCCCTCCTAACAGCAAGCTTTAGGATAGGGTACTGAATTGTAACTTACTTTCGCCTAATAATGCGATTTTGGCAGAGAGAGTGTCTCCCGCAGGGAAGCTGCTACCATCAAATGTTTGCCCTCATTAGACTCCCCTCTGGAAGCGCTTTCACTGCAAGCTGCAGATTCCCTCCTAACAGCAAGCTTTAGGATAGGGTATTGAATTGTAACTTAACTGCGGCTAATAAGGCGATTATGGCAAAGAGAGTATCTCCCGCAGGGAAGCTGCTACCAATAAATGTTTTCCCTCATTAGACTCCCCTCTGGAAGCGCTTTCACTGCAAGCTGCAGATTCCCTCCTAACAGCAAGCTTTAGGATAGGGTACTGAATTGTATCTTACTTTCGCCTAATAAGGCGATTTTGGCAAAGAGAGTATCTCCCACAGGGAAGCTGCTACCATCAAATGTTTCCCCTCATTAGACTCCCCTCTGGAAGCGCTTTCACTGCAAGCTGCAGATTCCCTCCTAACAGCAAGATTTAGGATAGGGTAATGAATTGTAACTTAAATGCGGCTAATAATGCGATATTGGCAAAGAGACTATCTCCCGCACGGAAGCTGCTACCATCAAATATTTGCCCTCATTAGACTCTCCTCTGGAAGCGCTTTCACTGCAAGCTGCAGATTCCCTCCTAACAGCAAGCTTTAGGATAGGGTACTGAATTGTAACTTACTTTCGCCTAATAATGCCATTTTGGCAAAGAGAGTATCTCCCGCAGGGAAGCTGCTACCATCAAATGTTTGCCCTCATTAGACTCCCCTCTGGAAGCGCTTTCACTGCAAGCTGCAGATTACCTCCTAACAGCAAGCTTTAGGATAGGGTACTGAATTGTACCTTACTTTCGCCTAATAATGCGATTTTGGCAAAGAGAGTATCTCCCGCAGGGAAGCTGCTACCATCAAATGTTTGCCCTCATTAGACTCCCCTCTGGAAGCGCTTTCACTGCAAGCTGCAGATTCCCTCCTAACAGCAAGCTTTAGGATAGGGTACTGAATTGTAACTTAACTGCTGCTAATAAGGCGATTATGGCAAAGAGAGTATCTTCCGCAGGGAAGCTGCTACCATCAAATGTTTGCCCTCATTAGACTCCCGTCTGGAAGCGCTTTCACTGCAAGCTGCAGATTCCCTCCTAACAGCAAGCTTTAGGATAGGGTACTGAATTGTATCTTACTTTCGCCTAATAATGCAATTTTGGCAAAGAGACTATCTCCCGCAGGGAAGCTGCTACCATCAAATGTTTGCCCTCATTAGACTCCCCTCTGGAAGCGCTTTTACTGCAAGCTGCAGATTCCCTCCTAACAGCAAGCTTTAGGATAGGGTACTGAATTGTAACTTACTTTCGCCTAATAATGCGATTTTGGCAGAGAGAGTGTCTCCCGCAGGGAAGCTGCTACCATCAAATGTTTGCCCTCATTAGACTCCCCTCTGGAAGCGCTTTCACTGCAAGCTGCAGATTCCCTCCTAACAGCAAGCTTTAGGATAGGGTATTGAATTGTAACTTAACTGCGGCTAATAAGGCGATTATGGCAAAGAGAGTATCTCCCGCAGGGAAGCTGCTACCAATAAATGTTTTCCCTCATTAGACTCCCCTCTGGAAGCGCTTTCACTGCAAGCTGCAGATTCCCTCCTAACAGCAAGCTTTAGGATAGGGTACTGAATTGTATCTTACTTTCGCCTAATAAGGCGATTTTGGCAAAGAGAGTATCTCCCACAGGGAAGCTGCTACCATCAAATGTTTCCCCTCATTAGACTCCCCTCTGGAAGCGCTTTCACTGCAAGCTGCAGATTCCCTCCTAACAGCAAGATTTAGGATAGGGTAATGAATTGTAACTTAAATGCGGCTAATAATGCGATATTGGCAAAGAGACTATCTCCCGCACGGAAGCTGCTACCATCAAATATTTGCCCTCATTAGACTCTCCTCTGGAAGCGCTTTCACTGCAAGCTGCAGATTCCCTCCTAACAGCAAGCTTTAGGATAGGGTACTGAATTGTAACTTACTTTCGCCTAATAATGGGATTTTGGCAAAGAGAATATCTCCCGCAGGGAAGCTGCTACCATCAAATGTTTGCCCTCATTAGACTCCCCTCTGGAAGCGCTTTCACTGCAAGCTGCAGATTCCCTCCTAACAGCAAGCTTTAGGATAGGGTACTGAATTGTAACTTACTTTCGCCTAATAATGCGATTTTGGCAAAGAGACTATCTCCCGCAGGGAAGCTGCTACCATCAAATGTTTGCCCTCATTAGACTCCCCTCTGGAAGCGCTTTCACTGCAAGCTGCAGATTCCCTCCTAACAGCAAGCTTTAGGATAGGGTACTGAATTGTAACTTAACTGAGGCTAATAAGGCGATTTTAGCAAAGAGAGTATCTCCCGCAGGGAAGCTGTTACCATCAAATGTTTGCCCTCATTAGACTCCCCTCTGGAAGCGCTTTCACTGCAAGCTGCAGATTCCCTCCTAACAGCAAGCTTTAGGATAGGGTACTGAATTGTAACTTAACTGCGGCTAATAAGGCGATTTTGGCAAAGAGAATATCTCCCGCAGGGAAGCTGCTACCATCAAATGTTTGCCCTCATTAGACTCCCCTCTGGAAGTGCTTTCACTGCAAGCTGTAGATTCCCTCCTAACAGCAAGCTTTAGGATAGGGTACTGAATTGTAACTTACTTTCGCCTAATAATGCGATTTTGGCAAAGAGAGTATCTCCCGCAGGGAAGCTGCTACCATCAAATGTTTGCCCTCATTAGACTCCCCTCTGGAAGCGCTTTCACTGTAAGCTGCAGATTCCCTCCTAACAGCAAGCTTTAGGATAGGGTACTGAATTGTAACTTACTTTCGCCTAATAAAGCGATTATGGCAAAGAGAGTATCTCCCGCAGGGAAGCTGCTACCATCAAATGTTTGCCCTCATTAGACTCCCCTCTGGAAGCGCTTTCACTGCAAGCTGCAGATTCCCTCCTAACAGCAAGCTTTAGGATAGGGTACTGAATTGTAACTTAACTGCGGCTAATAAGGCGATTTTGGCAAAGAGAATATCTCCCGCAGGGAAGCTGCTACCATCAAATGTTTGCCCTCATTAGACTCCCCTCTGGAAGTGCTTTCACTGCAAGCTGTAGATTCCCTCCTAACAGCAAGCTTTAGGATAGGGTACTGAATTGTAACTTACTTTCGCCTAATAATGCGATTTTGGCAAAGAGATTATCTCCCGCAGGGAAGCTGCTACCATCAAATGTTTGCCCTCATTAGACTCCCCTCTGGAAGCGCTTTCACTGCAAGCTGCAGATTCCCTCCTAACAGCAAGCTTTAGGATAGGGTACTGAATTGTAACTTACTTTCGCCTAATAATGCGATTTTGGAAAAGAGAGTATCTCCCGCAGGGAAGCTGCTACCATCAAATATTTGCCCTCATTAGACTCTCCTCTGGAAGCGCTTTCACTGCAAGCTGCAGATTCCCTCCTAACAGCAAGCTTTAGGATAGGGTACTGAATTGTATCTTACTTTCGCCTAATAATGCGATTTTGGCAAAGAGAGTATCTCCCGCAGGGAAGCTGCTACCATCAAATGTTTGCCCTCATTAGACTCCCCTCTGGAAGCGCTTTCACTGCAAGCTGCAGATTCCCTCCTAACAGCAAGCTTTAGGATAGGGTACTGAATTGTAACTTAACTGCGGCTAATAAGGCGATTTTGGCAAAGAGACTATCTCCCGCAGGGAAGCTGCTACCATCAAATGTTTGTCCTCGATAGATTCCCCTCTGGAAGCGCTTTCACTGCAAGCTGCAGATTCCCTCCTAACAGCAAGCTTTAGGATAGGGTACTGAATTGTAACTTACTTTCGCCTAATAATGGGATTTTGGCAAAGAGAATATCTCCCGCAGGGAAGCTGCTACCATCAAATGTTTGCCCTCATTAGAATCCCCTCTGGAAGCGCTTTCACTGCAAGCTGCAGATTCCCTCCTAACAGCAAGCTTTAGGATAGGGTACTGAATTGTAACTTACTTTCGCCTAAAAATGCGATGTTGGCAAAGAGACTATCTCCCGCAGGGAAGCTGCTACCATCAAATGTTTGCCCTCATTAGACTCCCCTCTGGAAGCGCTTTCACTGCAAGCTGCAGATTCCCTCCTAACAGCAAGCTTTAGGATAGGGTACTGAATTGTAACTTACTTTCGCCTAATAATGCGATTTTGGCAAAGAGAGTATCTCCCGCAGGGAAGCTGCTACCATCAAATGTTTGCCCTCATTAGACTCCCCTCTGGAAGCGCTTTCACTGCAAGCTGCAGATTCCCTCCTAACAGCAAGCTTTAGGATAGTGTACTGAATTGTAACTTAACTGCGGCTAATAAGGCGATTTTGGAAAAGAGAGTATCTCCTGCAGGGAAGCTGCTACCATCAAATGCTTGCCCTCATTAGACTCCCCTCTGGAAGCGCTTTCACTGCAAGCTGCAGATTCCCTCCTAACAGCAAGCTTTAGGATAGGGTACTGAATCGTAACTTTACTGCGGCTAATAAAGAGATTTTAGCAAAGAGATTATCTCCCGCAGGGAAGCTGTTACCATCAAATGTTTGCCCTCATTAGACTCCCCTCTGGAAGCGCTTTCACTGCAAGCTGCAGATTCCCTCCTAACAGCAAGCTTTAGGATAGGGTACTGAATTGTAACTTAACTGCGGCTAATAAGGAGAATTTGGCAAAGAGAGTATCACCCACAGGGAAGCTGCTAACATCAAATGTTTGCCCTCATTAGACTCCCGTCTGGAAGCGCTTTCACTGCAAGCTGCAGATTCCCTCCTAACAGCAAGCTGTAGGACAGTGTACTGAATTGTAACTTAACTGCGGCTAATAAGGCGATTTTGGCAAAGAGAATATCTCCCGCAGGGAATCTGCTACCATCAAATGTTTGCCCTCATTAGACTCCCCTCTGGAAGCGCTTTCACTGCAAGCTGCAGATTCCCTCCTAACAGCAAGCTTTAGGATAGGGTACTGAATTGTAACTTACTTTCGCCTAATAATGCGATTTTGGCAAAGAGATTATCTCCCGCAGGGAAGCTGCTACCATCAAATGTTTGCCCTCATTAGACTCCCCTCTGGAAGCGCTTTCACTGCAAGCTGCAGATTCCCTCCTAACAGCAAGCTTTAGGATAGCGTACTGAATTGTAACTTACTTTCGCCTAATAATGCGATTTTGGCAAAGAGAGTATCTCCCGCAGGGAAGCTGCTACCATCAAATGTTTGCCCTCATTAGACTGCCCTCTGGAAGCGCTTTCACTGCAAGCTGCAGATTCCCTCCTAACAGCAAGCTTTAGGATAGGGTACTGAATTGTATCTTACTTTCGCCTAATAATGCTATTTTGGCAAAGAGACTATCTCCCGCAGGGAAGCTGCTACCATCAAATATTTGCCCTCATTAGACTCTCCTCTGGAAGCGCTTTCACTGCAAGCTGCAGATTCCCTCCTAACAGCCATCTTTAGGATAGGGTACTGAATTGTAACTTACTTTCGCCTAATTATGCGATTTTGGCAAAGAGACTATCTCCCGCAGGGAAGCTGCTACCATCAAATGTTTGCCCTCATTAGACTCCCCTCTGGAAGCGCTTTCACTGCAAGCTGCAGATTCCCTCCTAACAGCAAGCTTTAGGATAGTGTACTGAATTGTATCTTAACTGCGGCTAATAAGGCGATTTTGGCAAAGAGAATATCTCCCGCAGGGAAGCTGCTACCATCAAATGTTTCCCCTCATTAGACTCCCCTCTGGAAGCGCTTTCACTTCAAGCTGCAGATTCCCTCCTAACAACAAGCTTTAGGATAAGGTACTGAATTATAACTTACTTTCGCCTAATAATGCGATTTTGGCAAAGAGATTATCTCCCGCAGGGAAGCTGCTACCATCAAATGTTTGCCCTCATTAGACTCCCCTCTGGAAGTGCTTTCACTGCAAGCTGCAGATTCCCTCCTAACAGCAAGCTTTAGGATAGGGTCCTGAATTGTAACTTACTTTCGCCTAATAATGCGATTTTGGCAAAGAGAGTATCTCCCGCAGGGAAGCTGCTACCATCAAATGTTTGCCCTCATTAGACTCCCGTCTGGAAGCGCTTTCACTGCAAGCTGCAGATTCCCTCCTAACAGCAAGCTGTAGGACAGTGTACTGAATTGTAACTTAACTGCGGCTAATAAGGCGATTTTGGCAAAGAGAATATCTCCCGCAGGGAAGCTGCTACCATCAAATGTTTGCCCTCATTAGACTGCCCTCTGGAAGCGCTTTCACTGCAAGCTGCAGATTCCCTCCTAACAGCAAGCTTTAGGATAGGGTACTGAATTGTAACTTACTTTCGCCTAATAATGCTATTTTGGCAAAGAGACTATCTCCCAAAGGGAAGCTGCTACCATCAAATATTTGCCCTCATTAGACTCTCCTCTGGAAGCGCTTTCACTGCAAGCTGCAGATTCCCTCCTAACAGCCATCTTTAGGATAGGGTACTGAATTGTAACTTACTTTCGCCTAATAATGCGATTTTGGCAAAGAGACTATCTCCCGCAGGGAAGCTGCTACCATCAAATGTTTGCCCTCATTAGACTCCCCTCTGGAAGCGCTTTCACTGCAAGCTGCAGATTCCCTCCTAACAGCAAGCTTTAGGATAGGGTACTGAATTGTTACTTAACTGCGGCTAATAAGGTGATTTTGGCAAAGAGACTATCTCCCGCAGGGAAGCCGCTACCATCATATGTTTGCCCTCATTAGTCTCCCCTCTGGAAGCGCTTTCACTGCAAGCTGCAGATTCCCTCCTAACAGCAAGCTTTAGGATAGGGTACTGAATTGTAACTTACTTTCGCCTAATAATGCGATTTTGGCAAAGAGACTATCTCCCGCAGGTAAGCTGCTACCATCAAATCTTTGCCCTCATTAGACTCCCCTCTGGAAGCGCTTTCACTGCAAGCTGCAGATTCCTTCCTAACAGCAAGCTTTAGGATAGGGTACTGAATTGTAACTTACTTTCGCCTAATAATGCGATTTTGGCAAAGAGAGTATCTCCCGCAGGGAAGCTGCTACCATCAAATGTTTGCCCTCATTAGACTACCCTGTGGAAGCGCTTTCACTGCAAGCTGCAGATTCCCTCCTAACAGCAAGCTTTAGGATAGGGTCCTGAATTGTAACTTACTTTCGCCTAATAAAGCGATTTTGGCAAAGAGACTATCTCCCGCAGGGAAGCTGCTACCATCAAATGTTTGCCCTCATTAGACTCCCCTCTGGAAGCGCTTTCACTGCAAGCTGCAGATTCCCTCCTAACAGCAAGCTTTAGGATAGGGTACTGAATTGTATCTTAACTGCGGCTAATAAGGCGATTTTGGCAAAGAGAATATCTCCCGCAGGGAAGCTGCTACCATCAAATCTTTGCCCTCATTAGACTCCCCTCTGGAAGCGCTTTCACTGCAAGCTGCAGATTCCCTCCTAACAGCAAGCTTTAGGATAAGGTACTGAATTGTAACTTACTTTCGCCTAATAATGCGATTTTGGCAAAGAGATTATCTCCCGCAGGGAAGCTGCTACCATCAAATGTTTGCCCTCATTAGACTCCCCTCTGGAAGTGCTTTCACTGCAAGCTGCAGATTCCCTCCTAACAGCAAGCTTTAGGATAGGGTACAGAATTGTAACTTACTTTCGCCTAATAATGCGATTTTGGCAAAGAGACTATCTCCCGCAGGGAAGCTGCTACCATCAAATGTTTGCCCTCATTAGACTCCCCTCTGGAAGCGCTTTCACTGCAAGCTGAAGATTCCCTCCTAACAGCAAGCTTTAGGATAGGGTACTGAATTGTAACTTGACTGCGGCTAATAAGGCGATTTTGGCAAAGAGAGTATCTCCCGCAGGGAAGCTGCTACCATCAAATGTTTGCCCTCATTAGACTCCCCTCTGGAAGCGCTTTCACTGCAAGCTGCAGATTCCCTCCTAACAGCAAGCTTTAGGATAGGGTACTGAATTGTAACTTACTTTCGCCTAATAATGCGATTTTGGCAAAGAGAGTATCTCCCGCAGGGAAGCTGCTACCATCAAATGTTTGCCCTCATTAGACTCCCCTCTGGAAGCGCTTTCACTGCAAGCTGCAGATTCCCTCCTAACAGCAAGCTTTAGGATAGTGTAATGAATTGTAACTTACTATCGCCTAATAATGCGATTTTGGCAAAGAGAGTATCTCCCGCAGGGAAGCTGCTACCATCAAATCTTTGCCCTCGTTAGACTACCCTCTGGAAGCGCATTCACTTCAAGCTGCAGATTCCCTCCTAACAGCAAGCTTTAGGATAGGGTACTGAAATGTAACATACTTTCGCCTAATAATGCGATTTTGGCAAAGAGAGTATCTCCCGCAGGGAAGCTGCTACCATCAAACGTTTGCCCTCATTAGACTCCCCTCTGGAAGCGCTTTCACTGCAAGCTGCAGATTCCCTCCTAACAGCAAGCTTTAGGATAGGGTACTGAATTGTAACTTAACTGCGGCTAATAAGGCGATTATGGCAAAGAGAATATCTCCCGCAGGGAAGCTGCTACCATCAAATGTTTGCCCTCATTAGACTCCCCTCTGGAAGCGCTTTCACTGCAAGCTGCAGATTCCCTCCTAACAGCAAGCTTTAGGATAGGGTACTGAATTGTAACTTACTTTCGCCTAATAATGCGATTTTGGCAAAGAGAGTATCTCCCGCAGGGAAGCTGCTACCATCAAATGTTTGCCCTCATTAGACTCCCCTCTGGAAGCGCTTTCACTGCAAGCTGCAGATTCCCTCCTAACAGCAAGCTTTAGGATAGGGTACTGAATTGTAACTTACTTTCGCCTAATAATGCTATTTTGGCAAAGAGAGTATCACCCGGAGAGAAGCTGCTAACATCAAATATTTGCCCTCATTAGACTCCCCTCTGGAAGCGCTTTCACTGCAAGCTGCAGATTCCCTCCTAACAGCAAGCTTTAGGATAGTGTACTGAATTGTAACTTACTTTCGCCTAATAAAGCGATTTTGGCAAAGAGAGTATCTCCCGCAGGGAAGCTGCTACCATCAAATGCTTGCCCTCATTAGACTCCCCTCTGGAAGCGCTTTCACTGCAAGCTGCAGATTCCCTCCTAACAGCAAGCTTTAGGATATTGTAATGAATTGTAACTTACTATCGCCTAATAATGCGATTTTGGCAAAGAGAGTATCTCCCGCAGGGAAGCTGCTACCATCAAATGTTTGCCCTCATTAGACTCCCCTCTGGAAGCGCTTTCACTGCAAGCTGCAGATTCCCTCCTAACAGCAAGCTTTAGGATAGGGTACTGAATTGTAACTTAACTGCGGCTAATAAGGAGAATTTGGCGAAGAGAATATCTCCCGCAGGGAAGCTGCTACCATCAAATGCTTGCCCTCATTAGACTCCCCTCTGGAAGCGCTTTCACTGCAAGCTGCAGATTCCCTCCTAACAGCAAGCTTTAGGATAGGGTACTGAATTGTAACTTACTTTCGCCTAATAAAGCGATTTTGGCAAAGAGAGTATCTCCCGCAGGGAAGCTGCTACCATCAAATGTTTGCCCTCATTAGACTCCCCTCTGGAAGCGCTTTCACTGCAAGCTGCAGATTCCCTCCTAACAGCAAGCTTTAGGATAGGGTACTGAATTGTAACTTACTTTCGCCTAATAATGCGATTTTAGCAAAGAGAGTATCTCCCGCAGGGAAGCTGCTACCATCAAATATTTGCCCTCATTAGACTCTCCTCTGGAAGCGCTTTCACTGCAAGCTGCAGATTCCCTCCTAACAGCAAGCTTTAGGATAGGGTACTGAATTGTAACTTACTTTCGCCTAATAATGCGATTTTGGCAAAGAGAGTATCTCCCGCAGGGAAGCTGCTACCATCAAATGTTTGCCCTCATTAGACTCCCCTCTGGAAGCGCTTTCACTGCAAGCTGCAGATTCCCTCCTAACAGCAAGCTTTAGGATAGGGTACTGAATTGTAACTTAACTGTGGCTAATAAGGCGATTTTGGCAAAGAGAATATCTCCCGCAGGGAAGCTGTTACCATCAAATGTTTGCCCTCATTAGACTCCCCTCTGGAAGCGCTTTCACTGCAAGCTGCAGATTCCCTCCTAACAGCAAGCTTTAGGATAGGGTACTGAATTGTAACTTACTTTCGCCTAATAATCCGATTTTGGCAAAGAGAGTATCTCCCGCAGGGAAGCTGCTACCATCAAATGTTTGCCCTCGTTAGACTCCCCTCTGGAAGCGCTTTCACTGCAAGCTGCAGATTCCCTCCTAACAGCAAGCTTTAGGATAGGGTACTGAATTGTATCTTACTTTCGCCTAATAATGCGATATTGGCAAAGAGAGTATCTCCCGCAGGGAAGCTGCTACCATCAAATGTTTGCCCTCTTTAGACTCCCCTCTGGAAGCGCTTTCACTGCAAGCTGCAGATTTCCTCCTAACAGCAAGCTTTAGGATAGGGTACTGAATTGTAACTTACTTTCGCCTAACAATGCGATTTTGGCAAAGAGAGTATCTCCCGCAGGGAAGCTGCTACCATCAAATGTTTGCCCTCATTAGACTCCCCTCTGGAAGCGCTTTCACTGCAAGCTGCAGATTCCCTCCTAACAGCAAGCTTTAGGATAGGGTACTGAATTGTAACTTACTTTCGCCTAATAATGCGTTTTTGGCAAAGAGAGTATCACCCACAGGGAAGCTTCTAACATGAAATATTTGCCCTCATTAGACTCCCGTCTGAAAGCGCTTTCACTGCAAGCTGCAGATTCCCTCCTAACAGCAAGCTTTAGGATAGGGTACTGAATTGTAACTTAACTGCGGATAATAAGGCGATTTTAGCAAAGAGAATATCTCCCGAAGGGAAGCTGATACCATCAAATGTTGGCCCTCATTAGACTCCCCTCTGGAAGCGCTTTCACTGCAAGCTGCAGATTCCCTCCTAACAGCAAGCTTTAGGATAGGGTACTGAATTGTAACTTACTTTCGCCTAATAATGCGTTTTTGGCAAAGAGAGTATCACCCACAGGGAAGCTTCTAACATGAAATATTTGCCCTCATTAGACTCCCGTCTGAAAGCGCTTTCACTGCAAGCTGCAGATTCCCTCCTAACAGCAAGCTTTAGGATAGGGTACTGAATTGTAACTTAACTGCGGCTAATAAGGCGATTTTGGCAAAGAGAATATCTCCCGCAGGGAAGCTGCTAGCATAAAATGTTTGCCCTCATTAGACTCCCCTCTGGAAGCGCTTTCACTGCAAGCTGTAGATTCCCTCCTAACAGCAAGCTTTAGGATAGTGTACTGAATTGTAACTTACTTTCGCCTAATAATGCGATTTTGGCAAAGAGACTATCTCCCGCAGGGAAGCTGTTACCATCAAACGTTTCAACTCATTAGACTCCCCTCTGGAAGCGCTTTCACTGCAAGCTGCAGATTCCCTCCTAACAGCAAGCTTTAGGATAGGGTACTGAATTGTATCTTAACTGCGGCTAATAAGGCGATTTGGCAAAGAGAGTATCTCCCGCAGGGAAGCTGCTACCATCAAATGTTTGCCCTCATTAGACTCCCCTCTGGAAGCGCTTTCACTGCAAGCTGCAGATTCCCTCCTAACAGCAAGCTTTAGGATAGGGTACTGAATTGTATCTTACTTTCGCCTAATAATGCGATTTTGGCAAAGAGAGTATCTCCCGCAGGGAAGCTGCTACCATCAAATGTTTGCCCTCATTAGACTCCCCTGTGGAAGCACTTTCACTGCAAGCTGCAGATTCCCTCCTAACAGCAAGCTTTAGGATAGGGTACTGAATTGTAACTTACTTTCGCCTAATAATGCGATTTTGGCAAAGAGAGTATCACCCGCAGGGAAGCTGCTAACATGAAATGTTTGCCCTCATTAGACTCCCCTCTGGAAGCGCTTTCACTGCAAGCTGCAGATTCCCTCCTAACAGCAAGCTTTAGGATAGGTTACTGAATTGTAACTTAACTGCGGCTAATAAGGAGAATTTGGCAAAGAGAATATCTCCCGCAGGGAAGCTGCTATCATCAAATGTTTGCCCTCATTAGACTCCCCTCTGGAAGCGCTTTCACTGCAAGCTGTAGATTCCCTCCTAACAGCAAGCTTTAGGATAGGGTACTGAATTGTATCTTAACTGCGGCTAATAAGGCGATTTGGCAAAGAGAGTATCTCCCGCAGGGAAGCTGCTACCATCAAATGTTTGCCCTCATTAGACTCCCCTCTGGAAGCGCTTTCACTGCAAGCTGCAGATTCCCTCCTAACAGCAAGCTTTAGGATAGGGTACTGAATTGTAACTTACTTTCGCCTAATAATGCTATTTTGGCAAAGAGACTATCTCCCGCAGGGAAGCTGCTACCATCAAATCTTTGCCCTCGTTAGACTACCCTCTGGAAGCGCTTTCACTTCAAGCTGCAGATTCCCTCCTAACAGCAAGCTTTAGGATAGGGTACTGAATTGTATCTTACTTTCGCCTAATAATGCGATTTTGGCAAAGAGAGTATCTCCCGCAGGGAAGCTGCTACCATCAAATGTTTACCCTCATTAGACTCCCCTGTGGAAGCGCTTTCACTGCAAGCTGCAGATTCCCTCCTAACAGCAAGCTTTAGGATAGGGTACTGAATTGTAACTTACTTTCGCCTAATAAGGCGATTATGGCAAAGAGAGTATCTCCCGCAGGGAAGCAGCTACCAACAAATGTTTGCCCTCATTAGACTCCCCTCTAGAAGCGCTTTCACTGCAAGCTGCAGATTCCCTCCTAACAGCAAGCTTTAGGATAGGGTACTGAATTGTAACTTAACTGCGGCTAATAAGGCGATATTGGCAAAGAGAATATCTCCCGCAGGGAAGATGCTACCATCAAATATTTGCCCTCATTAGACTCCCCTCTGGAAGCGCTTTCACTGCAAGCTGCAGATTCCATCCTAACAGCAAGCTGTAGGACAGTGTACTGAATTGTAACTTAACTGCGGCTAATAAGGCGATTTTGGACAAGAGAATATCTCCCGCAGGGAAGCTGCTACCATCAAATGCTTGCCCTCATTAGACTCCCCTCTGGAAGCGCTTTCACTGCAAGCTGCAGATTCCCTCCTAACAGCAAGCTTTAGGATAGGGTACTGAATTGTAACTTACTTTCGCCTAATAATGCGATTTTGGCAAAGAGACTATCTCCCGCAGGGAAGCTGCTACCATCAAATATTTGCCCTCATTAGACTCTCCTCTGGAAGCGCTTTCACTGCAAGCTGCAGATTCCCTCCTAACAGCAAGCTTTAGGATAGGGTACTGAATTGTAACTTACTTTCGCCTAATAATGCGATTTTGGCAAAGAGAGTATCTCCCGCAGGGAAGCTGCTACCATCAAATGTTTGCCCTGATTAGACTCCCCTCTGGAAGCGCTTTCACTGCAAGCTGCAGATTCCCTCCTAACAGCAAGCTTTAGGATAGGGTACTGAATTGTAACTTAACTGTGGCTAATAAGGCGATTTTAGCAAAGAGAATATCTCCCGCAGGGAAGCTGTTACCATCAAATGTTTGCCCTCATTAGACTCCCCTCTGGAAGCGCTTTCACTGCAAGCTGCAGATTCCCTCCTAACAGCAAGCTTTAGGATAGGGTACTGAATTGTAACTTACTTTCGCCTAATAATGCGATTTTGGCAAAGAGAGTATCACCCGCAGGGAAGCTGCTAACATGAAATGTTTGCCCTCATTAGACTCCCCTCTGGAAGCGCTTTCACTGCAAGCTGCAGATTCCCTCCTAATAGCAAGTTTTAGGATAGGGTACTGAATTGTAACTTACTTTCGCCTAATAATGAGATTTTGGCAAAGAGAGTATCTCCCGCAGGGAAGCTGCTGCCATCAAATGTTTGCCCTCGTTAGACTCCCCTCTGGAAGCGCTTTCACTGCAAGCTGCAGATTCCCTCCTAACAGCAAGCTTTAGGATAGGGTACTGAATTGTAACTTACTTTCGCCTAATAATGCGATTTTGGCAAAGAGAGTATCTCCCGCAGGGAAGCTGCTACCATCAAATGTTTGCCCTCATTAGACTCCCCTCTGGAAGCGCTTTCACTGCAAGCTGCAGATTCCCTCCTAACAGCAAGCTTTAGGATAGGGTACTGAATTGTAAATTACTTTCGCCTAATAACGCGATTTTGGCAAAGAGACTATCTCCCGCAGGGAAGCTGCTACCATCAAATGTTTGCCCTCATTAGACTCCCCTCTGGAAGCGCTTTCACTGCAAGCTGCAGATTCCCTCCTAACAGCAAGCTTTAGGATAGGGTACTGAATTGTAACTTAACTGTGGCTAATAAGGCGATTTTAGCAAAGAGACTATCTCCCGCAGGGAAGCTGTTACCATCAAATGTTTGCCCTCATTAGACTCCCCTCTGGAAGCGCTTTCACTGCAAGCTGCAGATTCCCTCCTAACAGCAAGCTTTAGGATAGGGTACTGAATTGTAACTTACTTTCGCCTAATAATGCGATTTTGGCAAAGAGACTATCTCCCGCAGGGAAGCTGCTAACATGAAATGTTTGCCCTCATTAGACTCCCCTCTGGAAGCGCTTTCACTGCAAGCTGCAGATTCCCTCCTAATAGCAAGCTTTAGGATAGGGTAGTGAATTGTAACTTACTTTCGCCTAATAATGCGATTTTGGCAAAGAGAGTATCTCCCGCAGGGAAGCTGCTACCATCAAATGTTTGCCCTCGATAGACTCCCCTCTGGAAGCGCTTTCACTGCAAGCTGCAGATTCCCTCCTAACAGCAAGCTGTAGGACAGTGTACTGAATTGTAACTTAACTGCGGCTGATAAGGCGATATTGGCAAAGAGAATATCTCCCGCAGGGAAGCTGCTACCATCAAATGCTTGCCCTCATTAGACTCCCCTCTGGAAGCGCTTTCACTGAAAGCTGCAGATTCCCTCCTAACAGCAAGCTTTAGGATAGGGTACTGAATTGTAACTTAACTGCGGCTAATAAGGCGAATTTGGCAAAGAGAGTATCTCCCGCAGGGAAGCTGCTACCATCAAATCTTTGCCCTCGTTAGACTCCCCTCTGGAAGCGCTTTCACTGCAAGCTGCAGATTCCCTCCTAACAGCAAGCTTTAGGATAGGGTACTGAATTGTAACTTACTTTCGCCTAATAATGCGATTTTGGCAAAGAGAGTATCTCCCGCAGGGAAGCTGCTACCATCAAATGTTTGCCCTCATTAGACTCCCCTCTGGAAGCGCTTTCACTGCAAGCTGCAGATTCCCTCCTAACAGCAAGCTTTAGGATAGGGTACTGAATTGTAACTTACTTTCGCCTAATAATGCGATTTTGTCAAAGAGAGTATCTCCCGCAGGGAAGCTGCTACCATCAAATGTTTGCCCTCGTTAGACTCCCCTCTAGAAGCGCTTTCACTGCAAGCTGCAGATTCCCTCCTAAGAGCAAGCTTTAGGATAGGGTACTGAATTGTAACTTAACTGCGGCTAATAATGCGATTTTGGCAAAGAGACTATCTGCCGCAGGGAAGCTGCTACCATCAAATATTTGCCCTCATTAGACTCTCCTCTGGAAGCGCTTTCACTGCAAGCTGCAGATTCCCTCCTAACAGCAAGCTTTAGGATAGGGTACTGAATTGTAACTTACTTTCGCCTAATAATGCGATTTTGGCAATGAGAGTATCTCCCGCAGGGAAGCTGCTACCATCAAATCTTTGCCTCATTAGACTCCCCTCTGGAAGCGCTTTCACTGCAAGCTGCAGATTCCCTCCTAACAGCAAGCTTTAGGATAGGGTACTGAATTGTAACTTACTTTCGCCTAATAATGCGATTTTGGCAAAGAGAGTATCTCCCGCAGGGAAGCTGCTACCATCAAATGTTTGCCCTCATTAGACTCCCCTCTGGAAGCGCTTTCACTGCAAGCTGCAGATTCCCTCCTAACAGCAAGCTTTAGGATAGGGTACTGAATTGTAACTTAACTGCGGCTAATAATGCGATTTGGCAAAGAGAGTATCTCCCGCAGGGAAGCTGCTACCATGAAATGTTTGCCCTCATTAGACTCCCCTCTGGAAGCGCTTTCACTGCAAGCTGCAGATTCCCTCCTAACAGCAAGCTTTAGGATAGGGTACTGAATTGTAACTTACTTTCGCCTAATGATGCGATTTTGGCAAAGAGAGTATCTCCCGCAGGGAAGCTGCTACCATCAAATGTTTGCCCTCATTAGACTCCCGTCTGGAAGCGCTTTCACTGCAAGCTGCAGATTCCCTCCTAACAGCAAGCTGTAGGACAGTGTACTGAATTGTAACTTAACTGCGGCTAATAAGGCGATATTAGCAAAGAGAATATCTCCCGCAGGGAAGCTGCTACCATCAAATGTTTGCCCTCATTAGACTCCCCTCTGGAAGCGCTTTCACTGCAAGCTGCAGATTCCCTCCTAACAGCAAGCTTTAGGATAGGGTACTGAATTGTATCTTACTTTCGCCTAATAATGCGATCTTGGCAAAGAGATTATCTCCCGCAGGGAAGCTCCTACCATCAAATGTTTGCCCTCATTAGACTCCCCTCTGGAAGCGCTTTCACTGCAAGCTGCAGATTCCCTCCTAACAGCAAGCTTTAGGATAGGGTACTGAATTGTAACTTACTTTCGCCTAATAATGCGATTTTGGCAAAGAGAGTATCTCCCGCAGGGAAGCTGCTACCATCAAATCTTTGCCCTCATTAGACTCCCCTCTGGAAGCGCTTTCACTGCAAGCTGCAGATTCCCTCCTAACAGCAAGCTTTAGGATAGGGTACTGAATTGTAACTTACTTTCGCCTAATAATGCGATTTGGCAAAGAGAGTATCTCCCGCAGGGAAGCTGCTACCATCAAATGTTTGCCCTCATTAGACTCCCCTCTGGAAGCGCTTTCACTGCAAGCTGCAGATTCCCTCCTAACAGCAAGCTGTAGGATAAGGTACTGAATTGTAACTTACTTTCGCCTAATAATGCGATTTTGGCAAAGAGATTATCTCCCGCAGGGAAGCTGCTAACATCAAATGTTTGCCCTCATTAGACTCCCGTCTGGAAGCGCTTTCACTGCAAGCTGCAGATTCCCTCCTAACAGCAAGCAGTAGGACAGTGTACTGAATTGTAACTTAACTGCGGCTAATAATGCAATCTGGCAAAGAGAGTATCTCCCGCAGGGAAGCTGCTACCATCAAATGTTTGCCCTCATTAGACTCCCCTCTGGAAGCGCTTTCACTGCAAGCTGCAGATTCCCTCCTAACAGCAAGCTTTATGATAGGGTACTGAATTGTAACTTACTTTCCCCTAATAATGCGATTTTGGCAAAGAGAGTATCTCCCGCAGGGAAGCTGATACCATCAAATGCTTGCCCTCATTAGACTCCCCTCCGGAAGCGCTTTCACTGCAAGCTGCAGATTCCCTCCTAACAGCAAGCTTTAGGATAGGGTACTAAATTGTAACTTACTTTCGCCTAATAATGCGATTTTGGCAAAGAGAGTATCTCCCGCAGGGAAGCCGCTACCATCAAATCTTTGCCCTCATTAGACTCCCCTCTGGAAGCGCTTTCACTGCAAGCTGCAGATTCCCTCCTAACAGCAAGCTTTAGGATAGGGTACTGAATTGTAACTTACTTTCGCCTAATAATGCGATTTTGGCAAAGAGACTATCTCCCGCAGGGAAGCTGCTACCATCAAATGTTTGCCCTCATTAGACTCCCCTCTGGAAGCGCTTTCACTGCAAGCTGCAGATTCCCTCCTAACAGCAAGCTTTAGGATAAGGTACTGAATTGTAACTTACTTTCGCCTAATAATTCGATTTTGGCAAAGAGAGTATCTCCCGCAGGGAAGCTGCTACCATAAAATGTTTGCCCTCCTTAGACTCCCCTCTGGAAGCACTTTCACTGCAAGCTGCAGATTCCCTCCTAACAGCAAGCTTTAAGATGGGGTACTGAATTGTAACTTAACTGCGGCTAATAAGGCGATTATGGCAAAGAGAGTATCTCCCGCAGGGAAGCTGCTACCATCAAATGTTTGCCCTCATTAGACTCCCCTCTGGAAGCGCTTTCACTGCAAGCTGCAGATTCCCTCCTAACAGCAAGCTTTAGGATAAGGTACTGAATTGTAACTTAGTTTCGCCTAATAATGCGATTTTGGCAAAGAGATTATCTCCCGCAGGGAAGCTGCTACCATCAAATCTTTGCCCTCATTAGACTCCCCTCTGGAAGCGCTTTCACTGCAAGCTGCAGATTCCCTCCTAACAGCAAGCTTTAGGATAGGGTACTGAATTGTAACTTAACTGCGGCTATTAAGGCGATTTTAGCAAAGAGAATATCTCCCGCAGGGAAGCTGCTACCATCAAATTTTTGCCCTCATTAGAGTCCCCTCTGGAAGCGCTTTCACTGCAAGCTGCAGATTCCCTCCTAACAGCAAGCTTTAGGATAGTGTACTGAATTGTAACTTACTTTCGCCTAATAAAGCGATTTTGGCAAAGAGAGTATCTCCCGCAGGGAAGCTGCTACCATCAAATCTTTGCCCTCATTAGACTCCCCTCTGGAAGCGCTTTCACTGCAAGCTGCAGATTCCCTCCAAACAGCAAGCTTTAGGATAGGGTACTGAATTGTAACTTACTTTCGCCTAATAATGCGATTTTGGCAAAGAGAGTATCTCCCGCAGGGAAGCTGATACCATCAAATGCTTGCCCTCATTAGACTCCCCTCCGGAAGCGCTTTCACTGCAAGCTGCAGATTCCCTCCTAACAGCAAGCTTTAGGATAGGGTACTGAGTTGTAACTTACTTTCGCCTAATAATTCGATTTTGGCAAAGAGAGTATCTCCCGCAGGGAAGCTGCTACCATCAAATCTTTGCCCTCATTAGACTCCCCTCTGGAAGCGCTTTCACTGCAAGCTGCAGATTCCCTCTTAACAGCAAGCTTTAGGATAGGGTACTGAATTGTAACTTACTTTCGCCTAATAATGCGATTTTGGCAAAGAGAGTAACTCCCGCAGGGAAGCTGCTACCATCAAATGTTTGCCCTCATTAGACTCCCCTCTGGAAGCGCTTTCACTGCAAGCTGCAGATTCCCTCCTAACAGCAAGCTTTAGGATAGGGTACTGAATTGTAACTTACTTTCGCCTAATTATGCGATTTTGGCAAAGAGAATATCTCCCGCAGGGAAGCTGCAACCATCAGATGTTTGCCCTCATTAGACTCCCCTCTGGAAGCGCTTTCACTGCAAGCTGCAGATTCCCTCCTAACAGCAAGCTTTAGGATAGGGTACTGAATTGTAACTTAACTGCGGCTAATAAGGCGATTTTGGCAAAGAGAATATCTCCCGCAGGGAAGCTGCTACCATCAAATGTTTGCCCTCATTAGACTCCCCTCTGGAAGCGCTTTCACTGCAAGCTGCAGATTCCCTCCTAACAGCAAGCTTTAGGATAGGGTACTGAATTGTAACTTACTTTCGCCTAATAATGCGATTTTGGCAAAGAGACTATCTCCCGCAGGGAAGCTGCTACCATCAAATGTTTGCCCTCGTTAGACTCCCCTCTGGAAGCGCTTTCACTGCAAGCTGCAGATTCCCTCCTAACAGCAAGATTTAGGATAAGGTACTGAATTGTAACTTACTTTCGCCTAATAATGCGATTTTGGCAAAGAGAGTATCTCCCGCAGGGAAGCTGCTACCATCAAATGTTTGCCCTCATTAGACTCCCCTCTGGAAGTGCTTTTACTGCAAGCTGCAGATTCCCTTCTAACAGCAAGCTTTAGGATAGGGTACTGAATTGTAACTTAACTGCGGCTAATAAGGCGATTATGGCAAAGAGAATATCTCCCGCAGGGAAGCTGCTACCATCAAATGTTTGCCCTCATTAGACTCCCCTCTGGAAGCGCTTTCACTGCAAGCTGCAAATTCCCTCCTAACAGCAAGCTTTAGGATAGGGTACTGAATTGTAACTTAACTGCGGCTAATAAGGCGATTTTGGCAAAGAGAATATCTCCCGCAGGGAAGCTGCTACCATCAAATGTTTGCCCTCATTGGACTCCCCTCTGGAAGCGCTTTCACTGCAAGCTTCAGATTCCCTCCTAACAGCAAGCTTTAGGATAGGGTACTGAATTGTATCTTACTTTCGCATATTAATGCGATTTTGGCAAAGAGAGTATCTCCCACAGGGAAGCTGCTACCATCAAATGTTTGCCCTCATTAGACTCCCCTCTGGAAGCGCTTTCACTGCAAGCTGCAGATTCCCTCCTAACAGCAAGCTTTAGGATAGGGTACTGAATTGTAACTTACTTTCGCCTAATTATGCGATTTTGGCAAAGAGAATATCTCCCGCAGGGAAGCTGCTACCATCAGATGTTTGCCCTCATTAGACTCCCCTCTGGAAGCGCTTTCACTGCAAGCTGCAGATTCCCTCCTAACAGCAAGCTTTAGGATAGGGTACTGAATTGTAACTTAACTGCGGCTAATAAGGCGATTTTGGCAAAGAGAATATCTCCCGCAGGGAAGCTGCTACCATCAAATGTTTGCCCTCATTAGACTCCCCTCTGGAAGTGCTTTCACTGCAAGCTGCAGATTCCCTCCTAACAGCAAGCTTTAGGATAGGGTACTGAATTGTAACTTACTTTCGCCTAATAATGCGATTTTGGCAAAGAGAGTATCTCCCGCAGGGAAGCTGCTACCATCAAATGTTT
>NW_027207114.1:0-37117 GCF_032191515.1 Phaenicophaeus curvirostris
GGAAAAATGGCGGTTTTGAGGGGGAAAAGGGTGTTTTGAGGGGAAAAAGGTGAGTTTTGAGGGGAAAAAGGGGGTTTTGAGGGGAAAAGGGGGGTTTTGAGGGGAAAAAGGTGAGTTTTGAGGGGAAAAAGGGGGTTTTGAGGGGAAAAGGGGGGTTTTGAGGAGAAAAAGGGGGGGGTTGAGGAGAACAAGGGGGTTTTGAGGAGAAAAAGGGGGTTTTGAGGGGGAAAAGGGGGGTTTTGAGGGGAAAATGGGGGTTTTGAGGGGAAAAAGAGGGATTTGAGGGGAAAAATGGGGGATTTGATGGAAAAATGGGGGATTTGATGGAAAAATGGGGGATTTGAGGGGAAAAAGAGGGTTTTTGAGGGGAAAAAGGGTTTTTGAGGGGAAAAAGAGGGTTTTTGAGGGGAAAAAGGATTTTGAGGGGAAAAAGAGGGTTTTTGAGGGGAAAAAGGGTTTTTGAGGGGAAAAAGAGGGTTTTTGAGGAGAAAAAGGGGCTTTTGAGGGGAAAAAAGGGGGGACTTGAGGGGAAAAGGGGGATTTTAGGGGAAAAAGGGGGGACTTGAGGGGAAAAGGGGGATTTTGAGGGGAAAAATGGTGGGTTTGAGGGAAAAAAGGGGGATTTGCGGGGAAAAGGGGGGTTTTGAGGGGAAAAATGGTGGTTTTGAGGGAAAAAAAGGGGGATTTAAAGGGGGAAAAGGGGGGTTTTGAGGGGGAAGAGCGGGGTGGGATTTGAGGTGAACAGGGGGCTTTGTCCCCTCACCCATGAGCCGCGGGCGCGGCAGGTCCAGCCGCTCCATCAGCTCCACGAAGGCCTCGGGGCTCAGCGTCAGGCGGGGGTTGTGGCGTCGCTCCTCGCCCACCGTGGACACCGAGTGCCCTGGGGGGGGGGGGGGGGGGCGGCGTCACCCCCAAACCCACAATTGGCCCCCCCCCCCCGCCCCATAAGTGACCTTCAAACCCCCATTTTCCGCCTTTCAGGGTCCTTTAACCCCCCCCGAGCTCCTCTAAGAAGCACCCCCAGCCCCATAAGTGACCCCCCCAGACCCACAAGTGACCCTCAACTACCCCCACAGCCCCCCAACTGCCCCCCAGTTCCTCTCCCAGCCCCCAAACTGCCCCCAGTTGTTCCCCCAGCCCCACAACTGCCACCCCCAGCCCCCCCAGTTGCCCCCACAGCCCCCCAACTGCCCCCAGTTGCCCCCCAGCCCCTCAAGTGCCCCCTAAGTATCCCCCAGTTGCCCTTCCCAGCCCCCCAACTGCCCCCAGTCACCCCCTAGGCTCCCCAACTGCCCCCCAATTACCCCCTAGCCCCCCAAGTGCCCCTCCCAGCCCCCCAACTGCCCCCAGTCACCCCCCAGGCTCCCCAACTGCCCCCCAATTACCCCCTAGCCCCCCAAGTGCCCCTCCCAGCCCCCCAACTGCCCCCAGTCACCCCCCAGGCTCCCCAACTGCCCCCCAATTACCCCCTAGCCCCCCAAGTGCCCCTCCCAGGCCCCCAACTGCCCCCAGTCACCCCCCAGGACCCCCAACTGCCCCCCAAGTGCCCCTCCCAGCCCCCCAACTGCCCCCCAAGTACCCCCCTAGCCCCCCAACAGCCCTCCCAGCCCCCCCAGTTGCCCCTCCCAGCCCTCCAACTGCCCCCAGTCCCCCTCCAGGGCCCCCCAACTGCCCCCCAAGTCCCCCCCCCACCCCCCAACTGCCCCCCCCGAGCCCCCCACCGCTGTAGTCGTGCGCGGGGTAGACCAGGCAGCTGTCGGGGAGGGTGAAAATCTTCTCGTGCACCGAGCGGTACAGGGTGCGGGGGCAGCCTGGGGGGTGTTACCATGGCAACCAGTCACCATGGCAACCGGCACCCCCCCCCCCCCACCCCAGTATCTCCCAGTGCCCTCCCCATCCACCCCAGTGCCTCCCAGTGCCCCTTAGAGCCCCTCCAGTCCCTCCCAGTGCCATTTGGAGCCCCCCCTAGTCTCTCCCAGTGCCATTTCGAGCCCCCCCAGTCCCTCCCAGTGCCATTTGGAGCCCCCCCAGTCCCTCCCAGTGCCACTTAGACCCCCCCACTCCCTCCAGTCTCTCCCAGTGCCACTTAGAGCTCTCCCATTCCTTCCCAGTCCCCTCCAATGCCTCCCAGTGCCCCTTAGAGACCTCCCAGTCTCTCCCACTGCCCCTTAGTGCCCTCCTAGTCTCTCCCAGTGCCACTTAAAGCCCTCCCAGTCCCCCCCAGTCCCCTCCAATGCCTCCCAGTGCCCCTTACTGCCCCCCCAGTCTCTCCTAGTGCCACTTAAAGCCCTACCAGTCCCTCCCAGTCCCTCCCAGTGCAACTTAGAGCTCTCCCACTCCTTCCTAGTCCCCTCCAATGCCTCCCACTCCCCCTAGTGCCCCCCCACTCCATCCCAGTGCCACCTAAAGCCCCTCCAGTCCCTTCCAGTGCCATTTCGAGCCCCCCTTGTCCCTCCCAGTCTCTCCCAGTGCCACTTAGAGCTCTCCCACTCCATCCCAGTGCCACCTAAAGCCCCCCCAGTCCCTCCCAGTGCCATTTGGAGCCCCCCCAGTCCCTCCCAGTGCCATTTGGAGCCCCCCAGTCCCTCCCAGTGCCATTTGGAGCCCCTCCAGTGCCTCCCAGTGCCATTTGGAGCCCCCCCAGCCCCTCCCAGTGCCATTTGGAGCCCCCCAGTCCCTCCCATTGCCATTTCGAGCCCCCCCAGTCCCTCCCAGTGCCATTTGGAGCCCCCCCAGTCCCTCCCAGTGCCATCTGGAGCCCCCCCAGTCCCTCCCAGTGCCCCCAGTGGCACCCTGCTGGAAGTCGGTGCGGCCGCAGCCGCGGATGAGCAGGGCGTCCCCGGTGAAGGCCGCGGAGGCGTCGTCGAGGACGAAGGTCAGACAGCCGGGGGTGTGCCCGGGGCTGGCGCGGGCCTGCAGCGCCTGGGGGGGGGGGCCGGGACCCTCAGGGACCCCTCCGGGTCCCCCAAGACCCCTCGAGGGACCCCCAGGGCCCCTCAGAGCTCCCCAAGACCCCTCCAGTGACCCCCAAACCCCTCTAGATCCCACCGGGACCCCTCTAGGGAGCCCCAAACCCCTCTAGAGACACCCCAGGACCCCTCTAAGGAACCCCAGGACCTATCAGGGACCCCTAAACCCCTCTAGGGACACCCAGGACCCCCCTAGAGGCCCCCAGGACCCATTTAAGGACGTCCATGCTCTGTCTGGAGCCCCCCCAAATCCCTCTAGAGCCCCCAAGCCCCTCTAGAACCCCCCAAACCCCTTTAGAGTCCCCCAAACCCCTCTAGGGAGCCCCAGGACCCCTCTAGAGGCCCCCAGGACCCATTTAAGGACGTCCATGCTCTGTCTGGAGCCCCCCCAAACCCCTCTAGAGCCCCCCAAACGCCTACAGAACCTCCCAGGACCCCTCTCGAGCCCCCCAAACCCCTCTAAAGCCCCCCCAAACCCCTCTAGGGAACCCCAGGACCCCTACAGAACCCTCCACGACCCCTCTAAAGCCCCCCAAACCCCTCTAGAGCTGCCCCAAGCCCCTCTAAAGCCCCCCAAACCCCTCTAGAGTCCCCCAAACCCCTCTAGAACCCCCCAAGCCCCTACAGAACTCCCCAGGACCCCTCTAGAACCCCCCCAAACCCCTCTAGAGTTCCCCAAACCCCTCTAAAGCCCCCAAACCCCTCGAAACCCCCTCCCAACCCCTCTAAAGCCCCCCAGACCCCTCTAGAGCACCCCAGGAGCCCTCTAGAACCCCCCAAACCCCTACAGAACTCCCTAGGACCCCTCTAGAACCCTCCCAAACCCCTTTAGAGTCCCCCAAACCCCTCTAGGGGACCCCAGGACCCCTCTAGAGCCCCCCAAACCCCTCTAAAGACCCCCAAAGCCCTCTAGGGAACGCCAGGACCCCTCCAAAGCCCTCCAAACCCCTCTAGAGCCCTCCAAACTCCTCTAGAGTCCCCCCAGGAGCCCTCTAGAGCCCCCTCAAACCCCTCTAGAGTCCCCCAAACCCCTCTAGGGAATCCCAGGACCCCTACAGAACCCCCCAGGACCCCTCTAGAGCCCCCCAAACCCCTCTAAAGCCCCCCCAGGAGCCCTCTAGAGCCCCCCCAAACCCCTCTAGAGTCCCCTGAACCCCTCTAGGGAACCCCAGGAGCCCTCTAGAGCACCCCAAACCCCTACAGAACTCCCCAGAACACCTCTAGAGCCCCCTCAAACCCCTCTAGAGTCCCCCAAACCCCTCTAGGGAACCCCAGGACCCCTACAGAACCCCCCTGGACCCCTCTAGAGCCCCCCAAACCCCTCTAAAGCCCCCCCCCAAGCCCTCTAGGGAACCCCAGGACCCCTCTAGAGAACCTCAGGAACCCTCTAAAGCCCCGCAAACCCCTCTAAAGCCCCCTAAACCCCTCTAGAGCCCCCCAGACCCCTCTAGAGTCCCCCAAAACCCCTCTAGAGTCCCCCAAACCCCTCTAGGGAACCCCAGGACCCCTCTAGAGAACCTCAGGAACCCTCTAAAGCCCCGCAAACCCCTCTAAAGCCCCCTAAACCCCTCTAGAGCCCCCCAGACCCCTCTAGAATCCCCCGAAACCCCTCTAGAGTCCCCCAAACCCCTCTAGGGAACCCCAGGACCCCTCTAGAGCCCCCCAAGCTCCTCTAAAGCCCCCCAAAACCCTCTAGGGAACCCCAGAACCCCTACAGGACCCCCCAGGACCCCTCTAGAACCCCCCAAAGCCCTCTAGGGAACCCCAGGACCCCTCTAGAGCCCCCCAAGCTCCTCTAAAGCCCCCCAAAACCCTCTAGGGAACCCCAGGACCCCTCTAGAGCCCCCCCCGACCTCTCTAGAGTCCCCCATACCCCTCTAGGGAACCCCAGGACCCCTACAGAGCCCCCCAGGACCCCTCTAGAGTCCCCCAAAGCCCTCTAGGGGACCCCAGGACCCCTCTAAAGCCCCCGTCCCCGTCTCACGAAGGCCCCGAAGCGGAGCTCGTCCCCGTCGCTCAGGAGGACGTCGGCGCGGGCGCCGCTGGCGCGGGAGATGGCCGAGCGGCAGCCCAGGGCGCGGCGCAGAGCCCCCGAGCCCGTGACGTGGTCGGCGTGGCAGTGGGTGTTCACTGAAGGGGGGGACACAGGGGTCACCTCCCCCCTCAAACGGCACCCAGGACCCCCCCTTCCCCCTTTAGAGGGGAGCCAGGACCCCCCTCCACCTTATAGAGGATCCAAAATCACCCCCCAACCCATAGAGGGGGACTTTGGGGGGGGAGTCTGGGGTTTCTTGGGAATTATGAGGGTTTCTGGGGGTCTGGGGGGTCCCTGGGGGGTGTTCCTGGGGCTCCCTGGGAATTCTGGGGGTCCCTTTGGGGGTCCCCACCGGCGTATCGCAGGCGCAGGCCCAGCTCGCGCAGCAGCCGCGTGTCTCGCGCCACCGTCTCGAGCACGGGGTCGATGAGGACGGCGTCGCCCGAGCTCGCGTCCGCCAGCAGGTACGTGTAGGAGCACGAGGAGGCCTCGAAGAGCTGGGGGGGGAACACGCCGTCACCCCGAAACCCACGGGAACCCCCCCTACGGGCACCCCAAAAACCCACAAACACCCCAACATCCCTCAGTTTCACAAGAAAATACCCAGAAATGCACCAAAACCACCTCCAAAATCCCTGTTTCCCACGAAAATACCCAGAAACACCCCCAAAACCCCTCTGTTTCCCAAAAAAACCACCCAGAAACACCCCCAAAATCCCTCTATTTCCCAAGAAAAGACCCAGAAACACCCCAAAACCACTCAAAACCATCCCAAAACCACTCAAAAACACCCCCAAATCCCTGTTTCCCACAAAACCCCCCAAAATCACACTATTTCCCTCCAAAATACCCAGAAACACCCCAAAAATCCCTCTATTTCCCAAGAAAAGACCCAGAAACACCCCAAAAACACTCAAAAACACCCCCAAAATCCCTCCGATTCCCAAGAAAAGACCCAGAAACACCCCAAAACCACTCAAAAACACCCCCAAAATCCTTGTTTCTCCCCAAAATACCCAGAAACAACCCCAAAAGTCCTCTGTTTCCCAAGAAAACACCCAGAAACACCCCCAAAATCCCTGTATTCCCCCAAAATACCCAGAAACGCTCCCAAAACCACTCAAAACCACCCCAAAACCACTCAAAACCACCCCGAAAACACTCAAAAACACCCCCAAAATCCCTCCGATTCCCAAGAAAAGACCCAGAAACACCCCAAAACCACTCAAAAACACCCCCAAAATCCCTGTTTCTCCCCAAAATACCAGAAACAACCCCAAAAGTCCTCTGTTTCCCAAGAAAACACCCAGAAACACCCCCAAAATCCCTGTATTCCCCAAAAATACCCAGAAACGCTCCCAAAACCACTCAAAACCACCCCAAAACCGCTCAAAACCACCCCAAAACCACTCAAAACCACCCCAAAACCACTCAAAAACACCCCAAAATCCCTCTTTCCCACAAAACCACCCCCAAAATCACACTATTGCCCCCCAAAATACCCAGAAACACCCCAAAAATCCTTCTATTTCCCAAGAAAAGACCCAGAAACACCCCAAAACCAATCAAAACCACCCCAAAACCACTCAAAAACACCCCCAAAATCCCTGTTTCTCCCCAAAATACCCAGAAACGCCCCCAAATCCCTCTGTTTCCCAAAAAAACCACCCAGAAGCACCCCCAAAATCCTTCTAGTTTCCCCCAAAATGCCCCAAACCACCCAGAAACACCCCAAACCACCCCCAAGTCCATTTATTGCACCCCAAAACACCCAGAAACACCCCCAAATCCCTCTATTTCCCAAGAAGACCCAGAAACACCCCAAAACCACCCAGAAACACCCCCAAACCCCCTCTATTTCCCCCCAAAATACCCAGAAATGCCGCCAAAAACCCCGTTTCCCCCCAAGATACCCAGAAGCACCCCAAAATTCCTCCATTTCCCTCAAAATCCCCCAAACACCCAGAAACACCCTCAAACCACCCCCAAAATCCCTCTATTTCCCCCAAAAATACCCAGAAACGCCCCCAACATCCCTCTATTTCCCAAGAAAGGACCCAAAACCACACCTAAAATCCCTGTTTCCCCCCAAAACACCCCAAAACGCCCCCAAATCCCTCTATTTCCCCCCAAAACACCCAGAAACGCCCCCAAAATCCTTTTATTTCCCCCCAAACCCCTTTATTTCCCCCCCCACTGCCCCCTCTTTGACCCCACAGCCGCTTCCGCTTCCGGGTTCCCAGTCCCTCCCAGTCCCTCCCAGTTCCCCACCAGCGACCTGCACTTCAGCCCAGTGACCCCAGTCCCTCCCAGTCCCCTCCCAGTGACTTCCAGTCCTTTCCAGTCCCCTCCCAGTCCATCCCATTGGCACCCAGTCCATCCCAGTGCCCCCCAGTCCACCTCCAGTCCGTCCCAGTGCCCCCCAATCCCCTCCCAGTGCCCCCCAGTCCGTCCCAGTGCCCTCCCAGTCCATCCCAGTGCCCCCCATTCCATCTCAGTGCCCTCCCAGTCCACTCCAGTGCCTCCCAGTCTGTCCCAGTGGCCCCCAGTCCGTCCCAGTGCCCCCCAGTCCATCCCAGTGCCCTCCCAGTCCATCCCAGTACCCCCCAATCCCCTCCCAGTCCATCCCAGTGCCCCCCAGTCCATCCCAGTGCCCCCCAATCCCCTCCCCGTGCCTCCCCGACCTGTCGCAGCAGCAGCCGCCGCCCCTCCCCCCCCCCCGCCCCCGTCCCGAAGCCTCGAGCGGCCGCGAATGTCGCGATTGTCGCGATCCTCGCGCGACTCCACATGACGGCGGGGGGGGGCGGGGGGGGGTGTGCGGGGGGGAAGCCCTTAAATAGCCTCGGGGGCGGGACCTGGACGAGGGGGCGGGGCCTCCGAACTCCTTAAAGGGGCAACGGCCCCGCGGTGGGGCCCGCGCTTAAAGGGGCAACGGGGGTGGATCTATAGGTCGGGGGCGGTTATGGGGTGGATCTATGGGGCAGGGGGTGGTTGTGGGGCAGATCTGTGGGTCTATGGGGCAGAGAATGGTGCTGGAGCAGACGTGTGGGGCACAGGGTGGCTCGATGGGGTTGTGGGGCAGGATGGGTGGGGCCCACAGAGCAGCCGTAGCCGCTTTAAGAGCCGGGGGAGGCCCCGCCCCTCCCCATTAACCCCTTCAGTACCCAAAACAGCTTTATTTCACCTTAAAAGGGAGATCATGGGGGGGTCAGGGGGTTACAAGGAGGCCATGATGGGGTCACAGGGGGGTCAAGGGGGCACAGGGAGGCCATGATGGGGTCACAGGGGGGTCAGGGGGTTACAAGGAGGCCATGATGGGGTCATGATGGGGTCACGGGGGCACAAGGCGGCCATGATGGGGTCACAGGGGGGTCAAGGGGGCACGAGGCGGCCATGATGGGGTCACGGGGGGGTCATGATGGTGTTATGGGGAGGTCACAGGTTTGCAGGGGGAACATGTGGGGGTCAGAGAGAGGCCATGATGGGGTCACATGGGGGTCACGGGGTTCCGGGGAGGCCATGATGGGGTCACATGGGGGTCAGGGGGTTCCGGGGAGGCCATGATGGCGTCAGGGGGTCACGGGGGGGCGAGCAGGAAGGGCTGGGGGGGCAGGAGCCGCAGTCGCTCCCCACAGCGAAGCACCCAGCGCGATCCAACCAGCGTCTGGCCCGGGCGCAGCCGCAGCTCCTGGGGGGGGACAAAAAGGGGGTTAGGGGGAGCCCAGACCCACCCCCAGACCCCCCAAGCCCCGCCCCTCGGCCCCAGGCCCCGCCCCCACCTGCTGTAGCTCCGCCCCCTCCTCCTCCTGCGCCGCCACCACGTGCGTCACCGCGTCCGTCAGCGAGGGGGACAGCGTCCTGCGCGCCAGTACAGACCAGTAAGGACCAGTATGGGGCAGTACAGACCCGTACCGATCTCTACAGGCCAGTACAGATCAATCCCTGGACCAGTACGGACCAGTAAAGACCAGCACAGAAGAGCACAGGACCAGTACAGATCTCTATGGACCAGTATGGGCCAGTCCAGACCAGTACAGAAGTACAGGGACCAGTACACAGATCAATAACGACCAGTATAGACCAGTAAAGGTCAGTTCAACCCAGTATGACCGAGCGCAGCCCACTCTGACCCAGTAGAACTGCCCAGTAACCCCCAGTACAGCCTCCCAGTATAACCCAGTAAAACAGGCTCCTATAGGGCAACCCAGTCTGACCTCCCAGTGCCCCCCAGTCCCTCCCACTCCCCTCCCAGTGCCCCCCAGTCCCTCCCAATCCCCTCCCAGTGCCCCCAGTCTCTCCCAATCCCCTCCCAGTCCATCCCAGTGCCCCCCAGTCTCTCCCAGTCCCCTCCCAGTCTATCCCAGTGCCCCCCAGTCCCTCACCCCCCGAACGCAGTCACGTAGCGCAGCAGCCGCCGTCCCTCCCCCTCGGGGAATTCTCCATGGAAAAAGAAGGTTTTGTCCTCAAAAAAATCTGCGATTTGAGAAAAAAAAAAAAAAAGGAGTCAGAAAAGGGGGGAGGGGCCCCCCTGAACCGCCCCCCAGCCCCCCTGAACCCCCAAACCCCCCTCCAGGACCCACCGGGGAGGGGAGGGATGGGCTCCTCCTCCTCGTCCTCCTCCTCCTCGCTGTTCTCCTCGGTGGAGCCACCATAGGGGTCGTCCCTGGGGGGGAAAGGGTTAACAGGCCCTCCCAGTGCCTCCCAGTCCCCTCCAGTGACCTCAAATCCCCTCCCAATCTCCTCCCAGTGCCCCCCGGCCCCTCCCAGTGCCTCCCAGTCCTTCCCAGTGCCCCCCAATCCCCTCCCAGTGCCCCCCAATCCCTCCCTAGTCCCCCCAGTCCCTCCCAATGACCTCAAATCCCCTCCCAGTCCTTCCCAGTCCCCCCCCAGTCCCCCCCAGTCCCCTCCCAGTCCTTCCCAGTGCCCCCCAATCACCTCTCAGGTTCAGCTTCAGCTTCAGCTTCATCTAAATCAGAGCCTGTAGGGGGGCAGAGGGCAGTGTTGGGGGGGGTCCCCATTTTAATTTGGGGGGGTCCCCAGCTTTCCTGGGGGGTGTTTAAGGTGGGGGGGGGGGGGAGTTACCTGGGGGGTCGGAGCTCGGGGGGGTCCCGGGGGGGGCGGGGCTGGGAGGGGGAGGGGCCTGAAAGAGAGAAGGGGGGAGGGGTGAGAGGGGGCAGGGACCCAAAATGGGGGGGGTGGGAGTAGAAAGGGGGGGTGGGGGGCAAATAAAAAGAGGGGGGGCACAAAAAGGGGGTGGGGGGGGTCCTCATCCCCTTCCCCACCTCCCACCTGTCGGGGGGGGCGGGGCGAGGGGGGGGGAGGGGCGTCCGAGCTCTCCTCGTCGCTGCCGGAGGAGCCGGATCCGTCCAGGAGGTACCTGGGGGGGGGGGAGGGGGCGGGGTCAGAGGAGGCCCCGCCCACAAGGGGCGTGGCATCACGTGACCCCCTCTAGGCCCCGCCCACAAGGGGGCGTGGCCTAGTGGATCCACTAAACCCACCCAGTATAATCTGCTACCATAAACCAGTATAACCCCCCAGTACAACCCAGTAGGGCCCAGTCCAGCCCCCCAGCCGCACCCACTATGGGCTCCCAGTATAACTTGTTACCATAAACCAGTCCAACCCAGTATAACCTGCTCCCACAGCCCAGTCGAACCCAGTACGACCCAGTCTGACCCCCCAGTCCCACCCGGTACAGCCTCCCAGTATAACCTGCTCCCATAAACCAGTATAACCTGCTACCACAGCCCAGTTGAACCCAGTATGACCCAGTCTAACCTCCCAGTATGGGCTCCCAGTATAACCCGCTCCCATAAACCAGTAGGACCCGGCATAATCCGCTATCACAGCCCAGTCCAAGCTCCCAGTCCAACCCAGTCCGAGCCCGCGCCAGCTCCCAGCGCAAACCAGTGTGTCCCAGTAGGAGGGGAGGGGCTCACGGGGCGCAGGGCAGGCGGCGCTGGCGCCTCTCGCAGTCCCAGATCCAGGCGGGTCCCACCACGACCCCCCCCAGGGCCCGGGCCTGGGCGGCCTTGGGCGTGCGGGGGAAGGCGCAGCTGCCGGGGCGGGTAATTACAGCTAATTAGCCATAATTAGCGCTCGGAGGGGGGTTAATTTACATTGGGGGGGGGGGGAAAGGGGCACGGGGGGCAGGAGGGGGCAAGGGGGAAGTGGCTGGGGATGGAGAGGGGGCGTGGCCTGAGATCGAGGGGCGTGGCCTAAGGGCCAAGGGGCGTGGCCAAAGGAGGGGGCGTGGCCTATGACTGAGATGAGGTCATAGGGGTTATGTTGGGGGCGTGGCCTAAGGACAAAGGGGCGTGGTCTGAGCTCAGGGGCGTGGCCTAAGGACAAAGGGGCGTGGTCTGAGCTCGGGGGGCGTGGCCTAAGGAACGGGGAGGCTCAAGGGGGGCGTGGCCTGAGCCAATGGGGCGTGGCCTAAGGGCCAAGGGGCGTGGTCTGAGCTCAAAGGGGCGTGGCCAAATGTAAGGGGCGCAGCCTATGACTGGATATAGGGTCATGTGGCGATGCTGGGGGTGTGGCCTAAGGACAAGGGGGCGTGGCCTGAGCTCAAGGGGCGTGGCCTAAGGGGCAAGGGGGACAGGCACAGACAGGATTACGCTGGGGGCGTGGCCTGAGCTCAAAGGGGGCGTGGCCTGAGCTCAAAGGGGGCGTGGCTTGCGACTGAGATAGGGCCCTGGGGAAGGATGCTGATAATGGGGCGGGGCCTAAGGACCAAGGGGGCGGGGGCTGAGCATGAGGGGCGTGGCCTAAGGGGGAAGGAGGCACCTAGAGGCATGGCCTGAGCCAGGGGGGCGTGGCCTGAGCCAGGGGGGCGTGGCCTGAGCCAGGGGGGCGTGGCCTGAGGGTTGGAGGTAGATCCCATGGGGAGGTTGAGGCTGGGGGTGTGGCCTAAAGCAAAGGGGGCGTGGCCTAAGGGCCGAGGAGGCGCGTCCCGCAGTACCTACACCAGGTGGGTGCTGTCGGGGGTCCAGTCGGGGCGGTAGGAGGCGCCCATGGCCGTGGCGGCCTCGCGCAGGCGGCTCCGCAGAGGGTTCTGGAAGCCGCTCAGCACCAGCACCACCCCGGCCAGGACGGGGCCCGGCGCGGGGGGGGGGACGTTTCGGGGGGGCCGGGACGCGGGGCGCGGGGGACCCGTTGGCTTTCGGAGACGAGCCGGGGCGCTTCCGGGGAGAGCCTTCCGCTTTGGGGGCAGGCGGCGCTTGGGGGGCTGCGGGGAGAGAGAAAGGGGGGGTCACGGGGGTCTGGGACCCCAAAAAATAGGGGTGCCGGACCACTAGGACCCCAAAAATGGGGAGTCCTGGGTACTTGGGGCCCCAAAAATAGGAGTCCTGGACCTCTAGGATCCCAAAAACGGGGATCAGGGTGCTTGGATCCCACAAAAATGCGGGTCCTGGACCTCTGGGACCCCAAAAATGGGGGTCCCGGACCACTAGGACCCCAAAAATGGGGATCAGGGTGCTTGGGGCCCCCAAAATAGGACTCCTGCACCTCTAGGGCCCCAAAAACAGGGATCAGGGTGCTTGGATCCCACTAAAATGGGGGTCTTGGACCTCTGGGACCCCAAAAATGGGGGTCCTGGACCTCTGGGACTCCAAAAATGGGGATCAGGGTGCTTGGCTCACACAAAAATGGGGGTCCTGGGTACTTGAGGCCCCAAAAATAGGAGTCCTGGACCTCTAGGACCCCAAAAATGGGGGTCCTGGTTACTTGAGGCCCCAAAAATAGGAGTCCTGCACCTCTAGGGCCCCAAAAACAGGGATCAGGGTGCTTGGATCACACAAAAACAGGGTCCTGCACCTCTAGGACCCCAAAAAAGGAGGGTACTGGACCACTAGGACCCCAAAAATGGGGGTCCTGGACCTCTGGGACCCCAAAAACAGGGGTCAGGGTGCTTGGATCACAGAAAAATGGGGGTCCTGGACCGCTGGGACCCCAAAAAATGAGGGTCCTGAGTATTTGGGACCCCAAAACTGTGGGTCTGGGGTCGTGGCGGGGGGGGTCCTCACCTTGGGGGTGGAGCCTGCGCTGGCCTGGAGGGCGGCGAGGGCGTAACTGGGCCCCGGAGGGTCCTTGGGGGTCGCTTGGGGGGCGAGACAGGGGGGGCAGTGAGGGCTCCCAGAGCCCCCCCACGCCCCACAAAGGGGTCCCGGGGTTGGGGGGGGGGGTTACCTGTGGAGGGGGAGGGGGGGCGCTTATAGAAGAGGGAGCCGGGGGGGGCGCTGGGGGCTGCCCCCCTCCTCCCGCACCGTGAAGGGACCCAAACGTCGGACCTGGGGGGGGGGAAAGGAGGGAAAAAAGGGGGTGAGGGGGGAGTTCTCTGGGGGTGAGGGGGGGAGTTCTGGGGGTGAGGGGGGGGCTACGGGGCTGGCGCGGGGGGGGGTCGTCGTTTTCCTCCGGGGGGGAGAAGACACGGACGAAGGAGAGACCGAAGGGGCGGGTCTGGGGGGGGGGGGGAGGGGGGGCAATTACCCCCTAGCCCCAATTAGCCCCCTCCCTGCCCCAATTAGCCCCCTCCCTTCCTTAATTAGCCCCCTCCCCATTTAACCCTTTTTTCCCAACTCAATTAGCCCCTCCCCACCCCAATTAGCCCCCTCCCCATTTAACCCTTTTGTTCCACCTCAATTAGCCCCCTCCCCACCCTAATTAGTCCCTCCTCACCCCAATTAGCCCCCTCCCTGCCCCAATTAGCCCCCTCCCCATTTAATCCCTTCCTCCCCACCCCAATTAGCCCCCTCCCCATTTAACCCTTTTCTTCCAACTCAATTAGCCCCCTCCCCACCCCAATTAGTCCCCTCCCCGCCCCAATTAGCCCCTCCCCCGCCCAATTAGCCCCTCCCCCGCCCCAATTAGCCCCCTCCCCTGCCCCAATTAGCCCCCTCCCCATTTAACCCTTTTCTTCCACCTCAATTAGCCCCTCCCTGCCCCAATTAGCCCCTCCCCCGCCCCAATTAGCCCCTCCCCGCCCCAATTAGCCCCTCCCCGCCCCAATTAGCCCCTCCCCCATTTAACCCCTTCCCCCCCGCCCCGTGGGGGCTAATTACCCCCCTAATGACTGGCCTGGCAGTAGGGCTGGGAGCAGACGAGGCGCAGGCGCCGCCCCCCCCGCGCGGCCGCCCCCCCGACCAGCGCCTCGGGCCCGAAGAGCCGAACCCGCCGCAGCTCGGCCCCCGCGCGGCTCTCGCCCGGAGACAGGAACGCGGCCGTCGGCAGCAGCACCTGCCCCAGCGGGGGGACAAAATAGGGGAAAAAGAGAGAAAACGGGGGAAAAATGGAGAAAATGGGGAAAAAATGAGGGGAAAAGGGGAGAAAATGGGGCAAAAAGGGGAGAAAACGGGGGAAAAACAGGGGAAAAGGGGAGAAAATGGGCAAAAAGGGGAGAAAAAGGGAGAAAACGGGGGGAAAAGGGGAGAAAACGGGGGGAAAATAAGGGGAAAAGGGGAGAAAATGGGGCAAAAAGGGGAGAAAATGGGGGAAAAACAAGGGAAAAGGGGAGAAAATGGGCAAAAAGGGGAGAAAAAGAGAGAAAATGGGGGGAAAAGGGGAGAAAAAGGGAGAAAATGGGGGGAAATGGGGGGAAATGGGGGGAAATGGGGCGAAAGGGGGAGAAAATGGGGAAAAAATAGGAGAAAAAGAGAGAAAATGGGGGAAAAGGGGAGAAAATGGGGTGAAAGGGGGAGAAAATGGAGAAAAATAGGAGAAAAAGCAAGAAAATGGGGTGAAAAGGGGAGAAAATGGGGCGAAAGGGGGAGAAAATGGGGAAAAAATAGGAGAAAAAGCAAGAAAATGGGGTGAAAAGGGGAGAAAATGGGGTGAAAGGAGGAGAAAATGGAGAAAAACAGGAGAAAAAGTGAGAAAATGGGGCAAAAGGGGGAGAAAATGGGGAAAAAATAGGAGAAAAAGCGAGAAAATGGGGGAAAAGGGGAGAAAATGGGGCGAAAGGGGGAGAAAAAGTGAGAAAATGGGGGGAAAAGGGGAGAAAGAGAGAAAACAGGGCGAAAGGGGGAGAAAACGGGGCGAAAGGGGGAGAAAATGGGGGAAAAGGGGAGAAAATGGGGGAAAAGGGGAGAAAATGGGGAAAAAATGGAGAAAAAGAGAGAAAATGGGGTGAAAAGGGGAGAAAATGGGGTGAAAGGAGGAGAAAATGGAGAAAAACAGGAGAAAAAGTGAGAAAATGAGGGGAAAAGGGGAGAAAATGGGGCAAAAGGGGGAGAAAATGGGGAAAAAACAGGAGAAAAAGTGAGAAAATGGGGAAAAAATAGGAGAAAAAGCAAGAAAATGGGGGGAAAAGGGGAGAAAATGGGGCAAAAAGGGGAGAAAACAGGGCGAAAAGAGGAGAAAACGGGGGCGAAAAGAGGGGCAAAAGGGGAGAAAATGGGCAAAAAGGGGAGAAAATGGGCAAAAAGGGGAGAAAATGGGCAAAAAGGGGAGAAAATGGGCAAAAAGGGGAGAAAATGGGCAAAAAGGAGAGAAAATGGGCAAAAAGGGGAGAAAATGGGCAAAAAGGGGAGAAAATGGGCAAAAAGGGGAGAAAATGGGCAAAAAGGGGAGAAAATGGGCAAAAAGGGGAGAAAATGGGCAAAAAGGGGAGAAAATGGGCAAAAAGGGGAGAAAATGGGCAAAAAGGGGAGAAAATGGGCAAAAAGGGGAGAAAATGGGCAAAAAGGGGAGAAAACGGGGGGAAAAGGGGGAGAAAACGGGGGGAAAAGGGGGAGAAAACGGGGAGAAAACGGGGGGAAAACGGGGGGAAAACGGGGGGAAAACGGGGGGAAAACGGGAGGAAAACGGGAGGAAAACGGGAGGAAAACGGGAGGAAAACGGGAGGAAAAAGGGAGGAAAAAGGGAGGAAAAAGGGAGGAAAAAGGGAGGAAAAAGGGAGGAAATGGGGAAAAGGGGGGAAAAAAGGGAGAAAATGGGGAAAAGGGGGGGAAAAAAGGGAGAAAATGGGGAAAAGGGGGGGGGAAAAGGGAGAAAATGGGGGGAAAACAGGCAAATAAAGAGAGAAAACGGTGGGAAAACGGGAAAAAGGGAGAAAATGGTGTGAAACGGGGGAAATAGAAAAAATGGGGGGGAAATGGGGAGAAAATGGGGGGAAAACAGGGGGAAATGGGGGGAAAACGGGAGGGGAAGAGAGCAAACAGAGCAAAATGGGGGGAAATGGGGAAAAAAGGAGAAAGTGAGGTGAAAACTGGGGAAAGGGGGGGGAGGGGGGGGGGGGGAAAGGGTCTCACCTGGAAGTCGCCGTCCTCGCCCCCCAGAAGAGCCTCCACGAAGGCGGCGCCGTCGTTGCCGATGTGCAGGCTGTGGATGGGGCCGCCCGCCCCCAGCTGCCGGGGGGTCAGCGCCCCACACACACCCCACAGACAGCCCCCCCAACCCTGGGGAACCCACAGAGACCCCCCAGTGCCCTATAGAGACCTCCCAGTGACCCACAGAGACCCCCAGTGCCCTGTAGAGACCCCAGAGTGACCCCAACAGACCCCCCAGTGCCCTATAGGGACCCCCCAGTGACCTATAGAGACCCCAACAGACCCTAGAGTGCCTTATAGAGACCCCAATAGACCCCCCAGTGCCCTACAGACCCCAACAGACCCCCCAGTGCCCTATAGAGACCCCCCCAGTGACCCACAGAGACCCCATAGTGCCCTATAGAGACCCCCCAGAGACTCCAGTGCCCTATAGAGCCCCACAGTGACCCATAGCGACCCCGTAGTGATCCACAGTGACCCCGTAGTGCCCTATGGAGACCCATAGAGACCGCATAGTGCCCTGTAGAGACCCCAAGAGACCCCACAGTGCCCTATAGAGACCCACAGAGACCCCATAGTGCCCTATAGAGATCCCAAGAGACCCCACAGTGTTCCATAGAGACCCATAGAGACGCCATAGTGCCCTATAGAGACCCTATAGCGCCTTATAGAGATCCCAAGAGACCCCACAGTGGTCCATAGAGACCCTGTAGTGCCCTATAGAGACCCTATAGCACCTTATACAGACCCGTAAAGACCCCATAGTGCCCTATAGAGATCCCAAGAGACCCCACAGTGCTCCATAGAGACCCCATAGCACCTTATAGAGACCCGTAGAGACCCCATAGTGCCCTATAGAGATCCCAAAAGACCCCACAGCACTCCATAGAGACCCCACAGTGCCCTATAGAGACCCTACAGTGCCTGACGGAGACCCATAGTGCCCTATTGAGACCCACAGAGACCCCATAGTGCCCTACAGAGATCCCACGAGACCCTACAGCGCTCCATAGAGACCCCGTAGTGCCCTATAGGGCCTTACAGAGACCCACAGCGACCCCATAGTGCCCTATAGAGAGTCCAAGAGACCCCACAGCGCTCCATAGAGACCCATAGAGAGCCCGTAGTGCCCTACAGAGACCCCATAGCGCCTTATAGAGACCCCCAGAGACCCCATAGTGTTCTATAGAGACCCTATAGTGCCCTATAGAGACACACAGAGACCCCCAGTGGACCCCTAAAGACCCCATACCGCCCTGTAGAGACCCCACAGCGCCCCCCGCGCCCCTCTCCACCTCTAGCACGACGCTGATCTGCTTCTCCCCCGCCGCCGCCCCCCGCCAGCGGCCGCCATTGTCCGGTTGCAGCAAATTCTCAGCCGGGAAGCGCTAAAACCGGGGGGGAAAAGGGGGTCGGGAAGGAGCTCGAGGCCTCGGGAAGGAGCTCGAGGCCCTCCCGGCCCCCCCCGGGCCTCACCGGGTCGGAGCTGCTGACGGACACGACGCGCGTTAACGGGATCTCCGGCATCGCTGCTCTCCCGCCACTCCAACCGGAAGTTCCGGTCGCTCTGCCCCCTCCCGGGTCGTCCAACTCTATGGTTACGCGGGCCTCCCGAACGCAACGCGCATGCGCCAAAAGGACACCGCTCTGCCCTTCGCCGAACTCGATGGTTGTTGGTCCTCCCCGTCCCGTCTGCGCGCTGCGCATGCGCAGTGCCCCCCCCCCCCCCCCCCCAATTAAGAGTCGGGGGTAATTACGGGATGGAGAGGGTAATTAGCTCCCCAGCGAGGGCTAATTAGGGGCTAGGGGGGTACTTAGCACCCCTGAGAGGGCTAATTAGGGGCTGGGGGTGGAATTAAGACACCTGAGGGTGTAATTAGGGGCTTCAGGGGGTAATTAAGACTCTTAAGAGGGCAATTAACACCTAATTAGATTCTGAATGGCAGCAATTAAGAACCTAAGTGGATAAATCAGGGTCCACAAAGCCTAATTAAGACGCCTGGGGGGGTAAATGAGGACCTGGGGGGGGTAATTAAGGATGGAAGGGGGGTAATTAAGGATGGAAGGGGGGTAATTAACAGCGGTAGCGTTAATTAGACACCGAAAGGCGGTTCCAGGAGCTTTAATTAGGGGCTTTAATTAAGGGATCAGCCCAGCAGCCGCCCGTACTCCGCCAGGGCCGAGGATTTCTTCACCCCATCCCAGATGCGGGCGGCGTAGTGGAACCTGCCGGACCAGTATAAACCAGTACAGACCAGTATAAACCAGTACAGACCAGTATAAACCAGTACAGACCAGTATAAACCAGTACGGACCAGTATAAACCAGTACGGACCAGTATAACCCAGTATAGAGCCCTACAAACCAGGACAGGTCAGCACGCGCCCTCCCAGCACCCGCCGGGGCGCCCCAAAGCCCCTCCCAGTCCTCTCCCAGTATAAACCAGCTCCCTCCCAGTAGCACTAAAGCCCCTCCCCGTGCGCCCAGTTATTCCCAGTCCCCTCCCAGTCCCCTCCAAGCGTCTCCCAGTCCATCCCAGTCCCCCTAGATCCCATCCCAGTGCCCACCAGTTCCTCCCAGTCCCCCTAGATCCCCCCCAATCCCTCCCAATCCCTTCCCAGTGCCCCCCAGTCCCTCCCAATCCCCTCCCAGTGCCCCTAGATCCCCTCCCAGTGCCCTCCCAGTGCCCCCCAATCCCTCCCAGTGCCCTCCCAGTGCCCCTAGATCCCCTCCCAGTGCCCCCCGTCCCTCCCAATCCCCTCCCAGTGCCCCCCAGTCCCCCCCAATCCCCTCCCAGTGCCCCCCAGTCCCTCCCAATCCCCTCCCAGTGCCCCCCAATCCCCCCCAATCCCCTCCCAGTGCCCCTCAGTCCCCCCCAATCCCCTCCCAGTGCCCCCCAATCCCCTCCCAGTGCCCCCCAATCCCCCCCAATCCCCTCCCAGTGCCCCCCAGTGCCCCCCAGTCTGACCAGTTGCGCTCGGTGAGCAGGGTGTGGGAGAGCTGGGCTCGGGCGGCCGCCAGGACCCTCCCCCTCAGCCGGGCCAGGAGGGCCCCGAAGGAGCCGTGGCCGCGGAACGGGGGCAGCAGCGGGAACAGGGGCGACCCCCCCCCTGCGAACACAGCCCCGCGCTCCCTATGGGCTCCATACGGCCCTCTAGGGGGCCCTAGGGGGGGCTGGGGGGCCCTGGGAGTCTCTATGGGGTCCATAGGGGTCTCTATAGGGCACTATAAGCCTCTATGGGGTCCCTATGGGGGGGCTGCGGGGCCCTAGGAGTCTCTATGGGGTCTATAGGGGTCTCTATAGGGCACTATAAGCCTCTATGGGGTCTCTATGGGGGGCTGGGGGGCCCTAGGAGTCTCTATGGGGTCCTTAGGTGTCTCTATGGGGCGCTATAGGGTCCATAGGGGTCCCTATGGGGTGCTATGGGGTCCACAGGGGTCTCTATGGGGCACTATAAGCCTCTATGGGGTCCCTATGGGGTGCTATGGGGTCCCTGTGGGGTCTCTATGGGGTCCCTGTGGAGCACTACGGGTCCCTAGGGGCCCCTATAGGGTGCTATGGGGTCCCTAGGAGTCTCTATGGGGCGCTATGGGTCCCTATAGGGTGCTGTGGGTCCCTATGGGGTTCCTCTGGGGCACTATGGGTCCCTATAAGCCTCTATAGGGTCCCTATGGGGTCTCTGTGGGGTCCCTATGGGTCCCTATGGGGTCTCTATGGGTCCCTGTAAGCCTCTATAGGGACCCTTTAGGGTCCCTATGGGGTCCCTCTGGGGCACTATGGGTCCCTATAAGCCTCTATAGGGTCCCTATGGGGTCTCTACAGGTCACTATGGGTCCCTATAAGCCTCTATAGGGTCCCTATGGGGTCCCTCTGGGGCACTATGGGTCCCTATAAGCCTCTATATGGTCCCTATGGGGTCTCTATGGGTCGCTATGGGTCCCTATAAGCGTCTATAGGAACTTTTTAGGGTCCCTATGGGGTGCTGTGGGTCTCTAGGGGGTCTTTACGGGGCACTATATGGTCTCTATGGAGCACTATGGGTCCCTAGGGGTCTCTATGGGGTCTCCATGGGTCCCTGTGGGTCCCTATAAGCCTCTATAGGGACCCTTTGGGGTCCCTATGGGGTCCCTGTGGGTCCCTATTGGGTCTCTATGAGTCACTATGGGTCCCTATAAGCCTCTATAGGGACCCTTTGGGGTCCCTATGGGGTACTGTGGGTCCCTACAGAGTCCCTCTGGGGCACTATGGGTCCCTATAAGCCTCTATATGGTCCCTATGGGGTCTCTATGGGTCACTATGAGTCCCTATAAGCGTCTATAGAAACTTTTTGGGGTCCCTATGGGGTGCTGTGGGTCTCTAGGGGGTCTTTACGGGGCACTATATGGTCTCTATGGAGCACTATGGGTCGCTCGGGGTCTCTATGGGGTCTCCATGGGTCCCTATAAGCCTCTATAGGGTCCCTATAGGGTCTCTATGGGTCACTATGGGTCCCTACAAGCCTCTATAGGGTCCCTATGGGGTCTCTATGGGTCACTATGGGTCCCTATAAGCCTCTATAAGGCCCCTATGGGGTCTCTATGGGTCACTATGAGTCCCTATAAACCTCTATAGGGACCCTTTGGGGTCCCTATGGGGGGCTGTGGGTTTCTAGGGGGTCTTTACGGGACACTATATGGTCTCTATGGAGCACTATGGGTCCCTAGGGGTCTCTATGGGGTCTCCATGGGTCCCTGTGGGGCGCTATGGGTCCCTATAAACCTCTACAGGGTCCCTATGGGGTCCCTGTGGGTCCCTATCGGGTCTCTATGGGTCACTATGGGTCCCTATAAGCCTCTATAGGGACTCTTTGGGGTCCCTATGGGGTACTGTGGGTCCCTCTGGGGTCCCTCTGGGGCACTATGGGTCCCTATAAGCCTCTATAGGGTCCCTATGGGGTCTCTATGGGTCACTATGGGTCCCTATAAGCCTCTATATGGTCCCTATGGGGTCTCTATGGGTCGCTATGGGTCCCTATAAGCGTCTAAAGGAACTTTTTAGGGTCCCTATGGGGTGCTGTGGGTCTCTAGGGGGTCTTTACGGGGCACTATATGGTCTCTATGGAGCACTATGGGTCCCTAGGGGTCTCTATGGGGTCTCCATGGGTCCCTGTGGGTCCCTATAAGCCTCTATAGGGACCCTTTGGGGTCCCTATGGGGTCCCTGTGGGTCCCTATTGGGTCTCTATGAGTCACTATGGGTCCCTATAAGCCTCTATAGGGACCCTTTGGGGTCCCTATGGGGTACTGTGGGTCCCTACAGAGTCCCTCTGGGGCACTATGGGTCCCTATAAGCCTCTATATGGTCCCTATGGGGTCTCTATGGGTCACTATGAGTCCCTATAAGCGTCTATAGAAACTTTTTGGGGTCCCTATGGGGTGCTGTGGGTCTCTAGGGGGTCTTTACGGGGCACTATATGGTCTCTATGGAGCACTATGGGTCCCTCGGGGTCTCTATGGGGTCTCCATGGGTCCCTATAAGCCTCTATAGGGTCCCTATAGGGTCTCTATGGGTCACTATGGGTCCCTACAAGCCTCTATAGGGTCCCTATGGGGTCTCTATGGGTCACTATCGGTCCCTATAAGCCTCTATAGGGCCCCTATGGGGTCTCTATGGGGGGCTGTGGGTCTCTACGGGGTCTTCACGGGGCACTATATGGTCTCTATGGAGCACTACGGGTCCCTAGGGGTCTCTATGGGGTCTCCATGGGTCCCTATAAGCCCCTATGGGGTCTCTATAGGGTCTCCCTGAGTCCTTGTGGGTCCCCGTGGGGTCCCCCTGGGCCCTTAGGAGCCTTTATAAGGTCTCTGTGGGGTCTCTATGGGGTCTCTATGGGTCCCTATGGGTCCCTGCAGGTTTCTATAGGTCCCCCCGAGGCGCCTATAGGGCTCTATAGGGGTCTCACCGGGCCGGGGGGGCTCCTCGCCGTCCCCCTCGAGGGGCGGCAGCAGCACCAGGTTGACGTCGGGCTCCAGCGACGCCTCGCGCAGCCCCGGGACCAGCGTCCGCATCGACAGCGCCCCTGGAGACCCACAGCTGCCCCACGGGTGCCCCCCAACTGCCCCCCCAGCCCCACAACTGCCCCCCCAGACCCCCAACTGCCCCCCCAGCCCCGTAACTGCCCCCTAACTGCTCCCTCAGCCCCACAACTGCCCCCTAACTGCCCTCCCAGACCCATAACTGCCCCTAAAGTTCCCTCTAACTGCCCTTCCAGCCCCACAACTGCCCCCTAACTGCCCCCCCAGACCCACAACTGCCCCCCCAGACCCACAACTGCCCCCTAACTGCCCCCTCAGCCCCATAAGTGCCCCCTAACTGCCCTTCCAGACCCATAACTGCCCCTAAAGTTCCCTCTAACTGCCCTTCCAGCCCCACAACTGCCCCCTAACTGCCCCCCCAGACCCACAACTGCCCCCTAACTGCCCTTCCAGACCCACAACTGCCCCCCCAGACCCATAACTGCCCCCTAACTGCCCTTCCAGACCCATAACTGCCCCTAAAGTTCCCTCTAACTGCCCTTCCAGCCCCACAACTGCCCCCTAACTGCCCCCCCAGACCCACAACTGCCCCCCCCAGCCCCATAAGTGCCCTCTAACTGCCCTTCCAGACCCATAACTGCCCTTAAAGTTCCCTCTAACTGCCCTTCCAGCCCCACAACTGCCCCCTAACTGCCCCCCCAGCCCCACAACTGCCCCCCCAGCCCCATAAGTGCCCTCTAACTGCCCTCCGAGACCCATAACTGCCCCCCCAGCCCCCTAACTGCCCCCCCAGCCCCCTAAGTGCCCCCTCACCCTTGTACTTGAGGTGGGAGTTGGCCATCAGGCGGTCGAGCACGCGGTTCATGGCCCGCAGGCGCCGGGGGCTGAAGGACTCGGGGCGCGCGCGCGTCTGCACGAACACTGGGGGCAGGGGGGGTGCTTATGGGGCACTTATGGGGCTGGGGGGCACTTATGGGGCACCTATGGGGCTGGGGGGCACTTACGGGGGCACCTATGGGGCTGGGGGCCACTTACGGGGGCACCTATGGGGCTGGGGGCCACTTATGGGGCACCTATGGGGCTGGGGGCCACTTACGGGGCACCTATGGGGCTGAGGGCCACTTACGGGGCACCTATGGGGCTGGGGGCCACTTACGGGGCACCTATGGGGCTGGGGGCCACTTACGGGGCACCTATGGGGCTGGGAGGCACTTACAGGGGCACTTATGGGGCTGGGGGGCAGTTCCAGGGGCACTTATGGGGCTGGGGGGCAGTTCCAGGGGCACTTATGGGGCACTTATGGGGCTGGAGGGCACTTACAGGGGCACCTATGGGGCTGGGGGGCACTTACGGGGGCACTTATGGGGCTGGGGGGCACTTATGGGGCACTTATGGGGCTGGGGGGCACTTACAGGGGCACCTATGGGGCTGGTGGGCACTTATGGGGCACTTATGGGGCTAGAGGGCACTTACAGGGGCACTTACGGGGCTGGGGGGCACTTACAGGGGCACTTATGGGGCTGGGGGTGCTGTTAGGGGGCACTTATGGGGCACTTATGGGGCTGGGGGGCAGCTAAGGGAGAAGTTGTGGGGCTGGGAATCGTGTTTAGGGGTGGATCTATAGGGCTGGGGTGGATCTATAGGGCAGGGAAGGGATCTATAGGGCTGGGGTGGATCTATAGGGCAAGGGGGGGGAACTATAGGGCAGGGGGAGGATCTATAGGGCAAGGGGGGGGATCTATAGGGCAAGGGGGGGGATCTATAGGGCGGGGGGGGGATCTATAGGGCGGGGGGGGGATCTATAGGGCAAGGGGGGGGATCTATAGGGCGGGGGGGGGATCTATAGGGCAAGGAGGGGGATCTATAGGGCTCACCCAGGTGGGGGTTGAACTCGGTGGGTTCCTCGGCGCCGGCGCCGCCTTCGTGCGAGGGGGAGGGGGTCGAGGGCTTCACCATCTCCGCCGTCTGCAGGAACCTATGGGGCACATACGGGGCGCTATAGGTCCCTATGGAGTTCTGTGGGGTCTCTATGGGTCCCTATGGAGCGCTGTGGGGTCCCTATGGGGCAGATGGGGGGTGCTGTGGGTCCCTATAGGTCACTATCACACTCTACGGGTCGCTGTGGGTCTCTATGGGGCCCTTATAGGCCTCTATGGGATCCCTATGGAGCAGCTATAGGGTCCCTATCACACTCTATGGGGTCTCTATAGATCCCTATGAGGCAGCTATGGAGTTCCTATGGGGCAGCTATAGAGTCCCTATCACGCTCTATGGGGTCTCTATGGGTCCCTATGGGTTGCTCTAGGTCCCTATGGGGCAGCTATAGGGTCCCTAGGGGTCTCTATAGGGCAGCTATGGAGTCCCTATCACGCTCTATGGGGTCTCTATGGGTCCCTATGGGTCGCTCTAGGTCCCTATGGGGCAGCTATAGGGTCCCTAGGAGTCTGTATAGGGTCTCTAGAGGTTTCTATGGGGCAGCTATAGAGTCCCTATCATGTTCTATGGGGTCTCTATGGGTCCCTATGGGTTGCTCTAGGTCCCTGCAGGGCAGCTATAGGGTCCCTAGGAGTCTCTATAGGGCAGCTATAGGGTCCCTATCACACTCTACGGGGTCTCTATGGATCCCTATGAGTCGCTCTAGGTCGCTGTGGGGCAGCTATAGGGTCCCTAGGGATCTCTATAGAGTCCCTAGGCGTCTCTATATGGTCCCCAGGGGTCTCTATGGGGCAGCTATAGGGTCCCTATCACACTCTATGGGGTCTCTATGGGTCCCTATGGGTCTCTACGGGGTCCCTATGGGTCACTGTGGGTCCCTATGAGGCAGCTATAGGGTCCCTAGGGGTCGCTATAGGGTTCCTAGCGGTCCCTATGGGGCAGCTATAGGGTCCCTAGGGGTAACTATAGGGTCCCTAGGAGTCTCTATGGGGCAGCTATAGGGTCCCTAGAGGTCTCTATAGCGTCCCTAGGGATCTCTATGGGGCAGCTATAGGGTCCCTATCACACGCTATGGGGTCTCTATGGGGTCCCTATGAGGCAGCTACAGGGTCCCTAGGGGTCTCTATAGGGTCCCTAGGGGTCCCCGTGGGTCTCTATGGGTCCCTAGGGGGCAGCTATAGGATCCCTGGGGGTCTCTACAGGGTCCCTAGGGGGCAGCTATAGGGTCCCTGGGGGTCGCTATAGGGTCCCTGGGGGGCAGCTATAGGATCCCTAGGGATCTCTATAGGGTCCCCGGGGGCAGATATAGGGTCTCTATGGGGCAGCTATAGGGTCCCTGAGGGTCTCTATAGGGTCCCTGGGGGTCGCTATGGGGCAGCTATAGGGTCCCCGGGGGTCGCTATAGGATCCCTGGGGGTCTCTACAGGGTCCCTATGGGGCAGCTATAGGGTCTATAGGGATCTCTATAGGGTCCCTGGGGGTCGCTATAGGGTCCCGGGGGGTCTCTATAGGGTCCCTAGGGAGTCTCTATAGGGTCCAGGGGGGTCTCTATAGGGTCCCGGGGGGTCTCTATAGGGTCCCTGGGGGGTCTCTATAGGGTCCCTAGGGAGTCTCTATAGGGTCCCAGGGGGTCTCTATAGGGTCCCTGGGGGGTCTCTATAGGGGCAGCACCTATAGAGCGCCAGGTCCGTGAACCAATCCTGCACGAGCAGCACCACGTGGCACACGGTGAAGAGGAAGGCGGCGACCTGCAGCGACTGCAATTAACACCCCAATTAACACCCCCTAATTAGCCTCATTAGCCCCCAATCAACCCCTCGTTAACCCCCAATCGACCCTCCCCCCTCCCTTGCCCCAATTCCCTCTCGTTAGCCTGGAATCGCCTCAAATGAGCTACAGACCATGCTAATTAACACTAATTAACACTAATTAACACTAATTAACACTAATTAACACTAATTAACACTAATTAACACTAATTAACCCATGTTTGCTTTTCATAACTTCATGTTCACTGGAAATGAGTGTTAATTAGCCCTAATTACCCCATAGCTCCCCTTAATGCTCCATATTTCCTCATAATTGCTCCTAATTAACTCTCACATTTCTCCTTAATTAATCCCAATTACCCCACGTTCTCCTGTAATTATCCCCAACTACCCCATGTTCTCACCTAATTAACTCCAATTACCCCCATTCTCCCCAATTAACCCAAATTACCCCACGTTCTCACCTAATTAACACCAATTACCTCACATTCTCCTCTAATTAACCCCAATTACCCCATGTTCTCACCTAATTAACTCCAATTACCACATATTCCCACCTAATTAACACCAATTAACCCACATTCTCTCCTAATTAACCCCAATTACCCCATATTCTCCCTTAATTACCCCACGTTCTCCACTAATTAACCCCAATTACCCCACGTTCTCACCTAATTAACCCCAATTACCCCACGTTCTCCCCTAATTAACCCCAATCTCCCCTAATTAGCCCCAATTACCCCGATTTCTCCCCTAATTAGCCCTAATTGCCCTACATTCTCCCCTAATTAACCAGTTATCCTATCCTAATTACCCCATCCTTAACTCTATACACCACACAACTCCTCGTAATTACTCCTAATTAACTCTAATTATCCCATATTTCCCTCTTATAACACTAATTTAACTCATAATTAACCCTAATTAACTCTAATCACTCTCTATTTCTACCTAATACACCACATTTCCTCACAATCACTCTTAATTAACCCCAACTACCCCATTATTTCCCCTAATTACCACACGTATCCCCCTAATTAACCCAAATAACCCCACGTTCTCCCCTAATTGCCCCTAATTAACCCCGGTTTTCTCCCTAATTACCCCATATTTCCCCTAATAACCCACTTACCCCACGTTTCCTCCTAATTAGCCCCACGATTCCCCCTAATTACCCCAAATTACCCCACATTTTCCACTAATTAACACTAATTAACACTAATTAACACTAATTAACACTAATTAACACTAATTAACCTGCATCTCGACGTAGGTGTGGGGGAGGCTGTGCTCAGGCGGCAGCTTCCGGTCGTTATTAATGAGGTGATCAAGCAGCGCCGGGCTCAGCAGCGGCTTAACGAGGCAATTAGCACTAATTAGCGCTTATTAGCACTAATTAGTGGTCATTGGGGGTCATTACACAGCAATGAGGGTGGAATCGCAACTTGAAAGTGGGATTTAAGGGGGAAATAAGGTTTATTAGGGCTAATCAGCGCTAATTAGGCTTACTTAGACTTAATTAGAAGAGTTAAGAGTGATTAGATGAAAAATTAGGAGTTAATTGCATGCTAATTAATGGTAATGAGGGCAGAACAAGCCTATAATGGGAAGAGGGCAAAAGGTTAAAAGAGTAATTAGGGTTTTATAAGGGTTAATTAACTTAACGACTGTTAATTACATGGTAAATTCAGTAGAACTTGCGTTAATTAGTGTTAATTAATGTTAATTACATGGAAGCAACCAGGCCATGGGGACCAATGGGAGGAAGGGAGGCTAATTAGCAGTAATTAAGTGTGATTAGGAGTAACCAGTAATAATTGGGAGTTAATTAGAGCCAATAAGGGTTAATTAGTGTTATCTTGGGTTAATTAGCATTAATTATATGGTAGTATGGGTAGAACAGGGGTGTGGGAGTAGGGAACAGGAGCTAACAAGGAGTAATTAAGTGTGATTAAGCTCTAATTAGTAATAATCACAGATTAGAGCCAATAAGGGTTAATTAGCATTAATTAGGGCTAATCAGTGTTAATTACATGGTAGTATGGGTGCAACAGGGGGTTGGGGGATAAAGAACAGGGCTAACAAGGACTAATTAAGTGCAACTGAGGGGTAATTAGTGATGATGAAGAGTTAATTGGAGCCAATAAGGGTTAATTAGTGTTAATTAGGGTTAATTAGAGTTAATTACATGGTAGTATGGGTGGAACACGGGTGTGGGAGTAGGCAACAGGGGTTAAAGAGGAGTAATTAAGTGTGATTAAGGTGTAATTAGTAACAATAGAGGATTAATCAGAACCAGCAAGGGTTAATTAGAATTAATTAGGGCTAATTAGGACTAATTAGCATTAATTCGATGGCTGTATGGGTGAAATAAGGGTCTGCGGAAGAGGGAACGAGCCGATTAGGAGCGACGAGGTGTGATACTGGGGACGGGGGGTGAACGAGGGTTAATTAGCGCTAACGAGGCCCCGTTAATTAGCGCTAACGAGGGCACCTGGGTGTCGAGGAAGACCACGCGCTCCTGGGTGATGAAGAAGTCGATGCCGCCCGTCTGGCAGCCGCCGCGTTCCCGCAGCTCGGGGCCCTGCGGCCGGAACACGAACGCCCTGCCCACCAGTACAAACCAGTATAAACCAGTATAAACCAGTACAAACCAGTACAAACCAGTATAAACCAGTACAAACCAGTACAAACCAGTACGGGGCGACAACAACCCCCCCCGAGCCCCCAGCGGCTCCCGATCCCAGCCCAGCATCCTCCCCATTCCCCCCCCCCCCGCCTCCCAGTCCCTCCCACTGCCTCCCAGTCTAAACCAGTATAGACCAGTATAAACCAGTACGGGGCAACAGGGACCAGTGCCCACTCCCCAGGGCCCCCCAGTGGCTCCCCAGCCCATCCCAGTCCCTCCCAGTCCATCCCAGTCCCCTCCCAGTCCCCTCCCAGTCCCTTTGCAGTCTATCCCAGTTCCCTCCCAGTCCCTGTCCAGTCTCCTCAGTCCTTCTCACTCCCCTCCCAGTCCATCCCAGTCCCTCCCAGTGCCCCCCATCCCATCCCAGTGCCTCCCAGTCCCCTCCCAGTGCCATCCCAGTCCCTCCCAGTGCCCCTCGTCCCACCCCAGTCCATCCCAGTCCCCTCCCAGTCCCTCCCAGTCCATCCCAGTCCATCCCAGTCCCTTCCCAGTTGATCCCTGTCCCCGTCCAGACCATCCCAGTTCTCCCAGTCCATTCCAGTCCCTTTGCAGTCTATCCCAGTTCCCTCCCAGTGCCTCCCAGTCCATCCCAGTTCCCATTCCAGTCCCTCCCAGTCCCCTCCCAGTGCCATCCCAGTGCCTCCCAGTCCTCCCAGTCCATCCCAGTTCCCTCCCAGTCCCTGTCCAGTCTCCTCAGTCCTTCTCACTCCCCTCTCAGTCCATCCCAGTCCTCCCAGTCCATCCCAGTTCCCATTCCAGTCTCTCCCAGTCCCCTCCCAGTCCCATCCCAGTGCCCTCCCAGTGCCCTCCCAGTGCCCTCCCAGTCCCTCCCAGTCCCCTCCCAGTCCCCTCCCAGTCCCCTCCCAGTGCCTCCCAGTCCCCTCCCAGTGCCCCCCGTCCCATCCCAGTGCCTCCCAGTCCCCTCCCAGTGCCCCCCGTCCCATCCCAGTGCCTCCCAGTCCCCTCCCAGTCCCTCCCAGTCCCTCCCAGCACCCCTCGTCCCACCCCAGTCCCTCCCAGTCCCCTCCCAGTGCCTCCCAGTCCCCTCCCAGTGCCCCCCAGTCCCCTCCCAGTGCCCCCCATTCCATTCCAGTCCCTCCCAGTCCCCTCCCAGTGCCTCCCAGTCCCATCCCAGTGCCCCCCATCCCATCCCAGTGCCTCCCAGTCCCCTCCCAGTGCCTCCCAGTTCCCTCCCAGTGCCATCCCAGTCCCCTCCCAGTGCCCCCCATCCCATTCCAGTCCCTCCCAGTCCCTCCCAGTCCCCTCCCAGTCCCCTCCCGGCGCCCCCCCCCGCCCCCTCCCAGTGCTCCCAGTGCTCCCAGTGCTCCCAGTACCGGGGGTCGTCCTCGGGCTGGTTCCCGGCCAGCAGGGACAGGAGGGTGGATTTCCCAGTTCCCTGCAGCCCCAGGGCTCCCACCACCAGCACGTCCGTCTGCTCCAGCAGGAACTGGGAGAACTGGGATCTCAGACACCCCCTCCCAGTGCCTCCCAGTAACCCCCCAGTGCCTCCCAGTAACCCCCCAGTATTGTCAACCCAGTCCCTCCCAGCATCAAGTGTCAGCCTGGTCCCTCCCAGTCCCTCCCAGTGCCTCCCAGTCCCTCCCAGTGCCCTCCCAGTGCCCTCCCAGTCCCCTCCCAGTCCCCTCCCAGTCCCCTCCCAGTCCCCTCCCAGTGCCCCCCCCCACCTCCAGGGCGCTGTCACACCAGTTCATTTGCTCGTCCACCAGTTTGATACTGGTTTTCATCTTCTCCGGAGCCGCCAGACGCGCCTGCCCGGCCACCGCTGGGAGGGGGACACGGGGACTCCCAGTGCCTCCCAGTGCCTCCCAGTACCCTCCCAGTGCCCCCCAGTCCCCTCCCAGTCTATCCCAACTCCCTCCCAGTCCCTCCCAGTCTATCCCAACTCCCTCCCAGTCCCTCCCAGTCTATCCCAACTCCCTCCCAGTGCCTCCCAGTCCCTTCCAGTCCCTCCCAATCCCCTCCCAGTCTATCCCAACTCCCTCCCAGTCCCTCCCAGTCTATCCCAACTCCCTCCCAGTCCCTCCCAGTCTATCCCAATCCCCTCCCAGTCCCTCCCAGTCTATCCCAACTCCCTCCCAGTCCCTCCCAGTCTATCCCAATCCCCTCCCAGTCCCTCCCAGTCTATCCCAACTCCCTCCCAGTCCCTCCCAGTCTATCCCAATCCCCTCCCAGTCCCTCCCAGTCTATCCCAATCCCCTCCCAGTCCCTCCCAGTCTATCCCAACTCCCTCCCAGTGCCTCCCAGTCCCTTCCAGTCCCTCCCAATCCCCTCCCAGTCTATCCCAACTCCCTCCCAGTCCCTCCCAGTCTATCCCAACTCCCTCCCAGTCCCTCCCAGTCTATCCCAATCCCCTCCCAGTCCCTCCCAGTCTATCCCAATCCCCTCCCAGTCCCTCCCAGTCTATCCCAATCCCCTCCCAGTCCCTCCCAGTCTATCCCAACTCCCTCCCAGTCCCTCCCAGTCTATCCCAATCCCCTCCCAGTCCCTCCCAGTCTATCCCAACTCCCTCCCAGCGCCTCCCAGTCTATCCCAATCCCCTCCCAGTCCCTCCCAGTCTATCCCAATCCCCTCCCAGTCCCTCCCAGTCTATCCCAATCCCCTCCCAGTCCCTCCCAGTCTATCCCAACTCCCTCCCAGCACCTCCCAGTCTATCCCAATCCCCTCCCAGTCTATCCCAATCCCCTCCCAGTCCCTCCCAGTCTATCCCAGTCCCCTCCCAGTGGCTCCCAGTCCCCGCTACTCACGGTCGATGGCCCCTGGGGGGGGCAGCCCCCTCCCGTGCAGGCTGTACACGGGCTGGGTGGGCCGGGGACCCCCCCCTCCTCCTCCTCCTCCTCCTCCTCCTTCCCTCTCTCGGGGCGGGGCCAGCGCCGGCCCCTCCCCCCCCGACGAGGCCCCTCCCCCCGCCCCCCCCCGCGGCCCCTCCTCCCCCCCCCCGGCCCCTCCCCCCCCCCGGGCCTTCATCAGCACGATGGGGGGGCCCGGGGGGGGCGGGGCTGGTGGGGGGGCGCCCTTGGGGGGGGCCTGGGGGGAGAGAGAGGGGGCGGGGTCAGATGGGGACACGCCCCCTTCGTTGGCCACGCCCCCTCGGACCTGACCACGCCTCCCTCTAGGCCCCTCCCAGTCCCCTCCCAGTGCCTCCCAGTCACCCTCAGTCCCTTCCCAGTGCCTCCCAGTCACCCTCGGTCCCCTCCCAGTCCCTCCCAGTTGCCCTCGGTCCCCTCCCAGTCCCTCCCAGTTGCCCTCGGTCCCCTCCCAGTCCCTCCCAGTTGCCCTCAGTCCCCTCCCAGTCCCCACCAGTGCCTCCCAGTCACCCTCAGTCCCCTCCCAGTCCCTCCCAGTCTATCCCAGTACCCTCCCAGCACCTCCCAATCCCTCCCAGTCCCCCTCAGTCCCCTCCCAGTCCCTCCCAGTTGCCCTCCATCCCTCCCAGTCCCCTCCCAGCGCCTCCCAGTCCCCTCCCAGTTGCCCTCAGTCCCCTCCCAGTCCTCTCCCAGTCTCTCCCAGACCCCCCAGTCTATCCCAGTCCCCTCCCAATCCCTCCCAGTCACCCTCAGTCCCCTCCCAGTCTCCACCAGTGCCTCCCAGTCTCCACCAGTCCCCTCCCAATCCCTCCCAATCTATCCCAGTCCCCTCCCAGCACCTTCCAATCCCTCCCAGTCCCCCTCAGTCCCCTCCCAGTCCCTCCCAGTTGCCCTCCATCCCTCCCAGTCCCCTCCCAGCGCCTCCCAGTCCCCTCCCAGTCCCCTCCCAGTCCCCTCCCAGTCCCCTCCCAGTCCCTCCCAGTTGCCCTCAGTCCCCTCCCAGTCTCCACCAGTGCCTCCCAGTCTATCCCAGTCCCCTCCCAGTGCCTCCCAGTCCCCTCCCAGTGCCTCACCCGCTCCCCGGGGGGTTTGGCCAGGATGATCGGCGTCTTCTGCATCGGCGCCGACGGCTCCTCCCCCACCTCCTGCAGGAGGGAGGGGGCGGGGGTCAGCGCTGGCCACGCCCCCTCCCAACAAGCCCCGCCCACAATAGCCCATAAACCACGCCCCCACCCCCCACCCAAAGCATCTAATTCCCACCCCATGCCCTGTCAATCAAACCCTTGAGGCCCCACCCCCTCCTCAGACCACGCCCCCTTCTCTCAGGCCACGCCCCCTTCTCTCAGGCCACGCCCCCTTCTCTCAGGCCACGCCCCCTTCTCTCAGGCCATGCCCCCTCACCCTGCGGTGGGGGAGAGAGGGCTGGGGGGGTCCCAGTGCTTCCCAGTATAGCCCAGTGCCCCCCTAGTCCCTCCCAGTGCCTCCCAGTATAGCCCGGTGCCCTCCCAGTGCCTCCCAGTTGCCCCCCCAGTGCCCCGCAGTGCCTCCCAGTATAGCCCAGTGCCCCCCCAGTGCCCCCCAGTCCCTTCCAATCCCTCCTAGTGCTGCATACTCCCCTCCCAGTCCCTCCCATTCCCTTCTAATCCCTTCCCAGTGCCTCCCAGTCCCACGCCAGTTCCCTCCCAGTGCCCCCCAGTCCCTCCCAGTGCCCTCACCCTGCGGTCAACGCCTCCGTCCATCTGGGGGTCGCGGGGCCAGCGCCGCCTCCCGCCCGGGGCCGGGCTCTGCCCCGAGTCCGACATCCGCCTGCGGGGACCCCCGACCAGTGCTCCCAGTGCTCCCAGTGCCCTCCCAGTGCCCTCCCAGTGCCCTCCCAGTGCCCCCCAGTTCCCTCCTGCTCACCCCCAGTGCCTCCCAAGCTGGTTCCGCTGAGCGGAACCTGGGGGAGAGGGGGCTGAGGGGGTCCCAGTGTCTCCCAGTATAGCCCAGTGCCCCCCTAGTCCCTCCCAGTGCCTCCCAGTATAGCCTAGTGCCCCTCCAGTTCCCCCCAGTGCCCTTCCAGTGCCTCCCAATATAGCCCAGTGCCCCCCCAGTGCCCCCCAGTCCCTTCCAATCCCTCCCAGTGCCCCATACTCCCCTCCCAGTCCCTCCCATTCCCTTCTAATCCCTTCCCAGTGCCTCCCAGTGCCCTCCCAGTGCCCCCCGGTCCCTCCCAGTCCCCTCCCAGTCACCCCCAGTGTCCCCCAGTGCCTCCCAGTGCCTTCAAGTTACCTCTCAGTGCCCCCCAGTTCCCTCCCAGTTGCCCCCAGTGCCACCTACTCCCTCCCAGTGCCCCCCAGACCCCTCCCAGTTGCCCCCAGTGCCACCTACTCCCTCCCAGTGCCCCCCAGTTCCCTCCCAGTTGCCCCCAGTGCCACCTACTCCCTCCCAGTGCCCCCCAGTTCCCTCCCAGTCACCCCCAGTGCCACCTACTCCCTCCCAGTGCCCCCCAGTTCCCTCCCAGTGCCCCCCAGTCCCTCCCAGTCACCCCCAGTGCCACCTACTCCCTCCCAGTGCCCCCCAGTTCCCTCCCAGTGCCCCCCAGACCCCTCCCAGTCACCCCCAGTGCCACCTACTCCCTCCCAGTGCCCCCCAGTTCCCTCCCAGTCACCCCCAGTGCCACCTACTCCCTCCCAGTGCCCCCCAGTTCCCTCCCAGTGCCCCCCAGTTCCCTCCCAGTGCCCCCCAGTTCCCTCCCAGTCACCCCCAGTGCCACCTACTCCCTCCCAGTGCCCCCCAGTTCCCTCCCAGTCGCCCCCAGTGCCACCTACTCCCTCCCAGTGCCTCCCAGTACCTCCCAGTCCCCTCCAGTGCTATAGGGAGCGGAAGGAGATACGGTGGAGAGGCCATAGGGGAGCAGAGAGGGGCTATAGGGCGATGGGAGGGGCTATAAGGGGTCGGGAGGGCCTATAGGACGGGGACAGCTCTATAGGAGCCGTGAGGAAGGAGCCATAGGGGGCAGGAGGGACTCTAAAGGGGCGAGAAAGGCCTGAGCGGAGGGACAGAGCCGCATCGCACGCGCCGGGCGGAGGGATACCTCTGGCGGTAGCGCCGGTCGCCCCGGTAACGAGTCCCGGCGCTTCCCCCCGGCGGCTCCGGAAGCTCCGGGAGGGGGGGGGGGAGGGAGTGCGCATGCGCAAAGGGGCGGGGCCCGCGCGTGCGGGGGGGCGTGGCCAGGGCTGAGACGGGAGATGCGCATGCGCAGAGCTTTCGCGCGCTTTTCTACTAAGTGGGCGTGGCCTGAGATGATTGACAGGATATGGGGCGTGTGCGCGCGCTGATTTGCATAAGGGGCGTGGCCTGGTGGTGATTGACAGGAGGGGCGGGGCCACGGGATTTAAAGGGCCAGGCGCCCTTATTTTTTTGGGGGGGGTCGGAAAGGCGTGGGGGGCGGGGGGGTGGAGGAAAAGGGGTGGGGGCCACGACAGAGCGCTCACGTGACCCAGCGCCCATCAGGGCCCCCCAAAAATCCCAGGAAAAAGAGTCAAAAAGCTGTGAAAAAGGAGGTTGAGGGGGAGGGTTTAATGGGGGAGGGGGCGGGGTCCGCGGGGGGGGGGAGGGGTCCGCGGGGGGGAGGGGGGGGGGCCAGCACCCCCTCCACCCCCCAACAGCTCCAGGCGCTGCTCGAGGGCCCCGAGGCGCTGCTGGAGCTCCTGGAGCACAGACAGGACCTGGGGGGAGGTGAGGGGGGTCAGGACCCCCCCATTAACCCCTAAGAGGGGGCCCAGGGGTCAGGACCCCCCCCCAACCCCCCCACGGGGAACCCTGGGACCCCCCCAACACCCCCATAGGGGACCCAGGGGGTCAGGACCCCCCCCCAACCCCTCATAGAGGACACTGGGACCCCCCCAACCCCCCCAATTAGGGACCCAGAGGGTGAAGACCCCTCCCCACCCCCCATAGGGGACCCAGGGGGTCAAGACCCCTCCCCACTCCACATGGGGGACCCTGGGACCCCCCCAACCCCCCCCCCCCATAGGGGACCCAGGGGTCAGGATCCCCCCTTAATCCCCACATAGGGGACCCTGGGACCCCCCCCAAAACCCCCATAGGGGACCCCGGGACCCCCCAACCCCCCCCATAGGGGCCCCAGGTTTTGGGGACCCCCCCCCACCTTTTCCAGGGTCGCCCCCCCCTCCAGCTCCTCCTTGAGATGTCGGAACCGCAGTCGAGCTGAGCGGAACCTGGGGGAGAGGGGGCTGGGGGGGTCCCAGTGCCTCCCAGTATAGCCCAGTGCCCCTCCCAGTGCCTCCCAGTATAGCCCAGTGCCCCCCCAGTGTCCCCCAGTGCCTCCCAGTATAGCCCAGTGCCCCCCCAGTGCACCCCTAGTCCCTCCCAGTGCCTCCCAGTATAGCCCAGTGCCCCCCTAGTCCCTCCCAGTGCCTCCCAGTATAGTCCGGTGCCCTCCCAGTGCCTCCAGTATAGCCCAGCGCCCCCCCAGTGCACCCCTAGTCCCTCCCAGTGCCCCCCAGTATAGCCCAATGCCCCCCCAGTGCACCCCTAGTCCTTCCCAGTGCCTCCCAGTATAGCCCAGTGCCCCCCCAGTGCCCCCCCAGTCCTTCCCAGTGCCTCCCAGTATAGCCCAGCGCCCCCCCAGTGGCCCCCTAGTCCCTCCCAGTGCCTCCCAGTATAGCCCAGTGCCCCCCCAGTGCCCCCCAGTGCCTCCCAGTATAGCCCAGTCCCTTCCAATCCCTCCCAGCACCCCATACTCCCCTCCCAGTCCCTCCCAGTCCCTTCTAATCCCTTCCCAGTGCCTCCCAGTGCCCCCCAGTGCCCCCCCACTTCCCCCCAGTGCCCCCCAGTCCCTCCAGTCCCTCCCAGTCCCCTCCTACTCCCCTCCCAGGCCACCCCAGTGTCCCCCAGTGCCTCCCAGTCCCCTCCCAGCCCCTCTCAGTGCCTCCCACTCCCTCCCAGTGCCCTCCCAGGCCTTTTTGAGGGTTCCCATGGGGGGTTTTGGGGGCCCCCCTCACCCCTCGATGGCCACCAGGAGCCCCCTCTCCGCTCGCCACCCCCCCCCGCCGATGGAGCCTCCAGGCCGCCTGCAGCACCCGAGCCGCCTGCTGGCGAACCTGGGGGGGGGGGGCAAGGATTTGGGGGACCCCCCTGGACACCCCCCCCCTTTCAAACTCCCAGGACCACCCCCCACAAACCCCTCCTGGACCCCCCCAAACCTTGGGTCCCCCTCAACCTCCCTGTCCCCCCCACCCTGAGCCCCCTCAGCCCCCTGGATCCCCCCCCAAAGCTTTGGGGTCCCCCCTGTACCCCCTCCTGGACCCCCCAAACCCTCTGAGCCCCCCATGTCCCCCCCAAAGCTTTGGGGTCCCCCCCGTCTCCCCCTCCTGGACCCCTCCAAACCCTTGGGTCCCCCTCAACCTCCCTGTCCCCCCCCCACCCTGGGACCCCCTCAGCCCCCTGAGCCCCCTGGATCCCCCCCCAAAGCTTTGGGGTCCCCCCTGTCTCCCCCTCCTGGACCCCCCCAAACCCTCTGAGCCCCCCACATCCCCCCCAAAGCTTTGGGGTCCCCCCCTGTCTGACCCTCCTGGGACCCCCCAGACCCCCACATCCCCCCTCAACC
>NW_027207115.1:0-37102 GCF_032191515.1 Phaenicophaeus curvirostris
GGTGGAGTCATGGGGCGGGGTCACTGACGAGTTGCCCCCCCAGACCCCAATAACCCCCCCCATTTACCCCCCAGACCCCATTGACCCCCCTATTTGCCCCCCCCAGACCCCATTGACCCCCCTATTTGCCCCCCCCAGACCCCATTGACCCCCCTATTTGCCCCCCCCCAGACCCCATTGACCCCCCTCATTTGACCCCCAAAGCCCCTATTTGCCCCCCAGACCCCATTGACCCCCCTATTTGCCCCCCCAGACCCCATTGACCCCCCTCATTTGACCCCCAAGCCCCTATTTGCCCCCCCAGACCCCATTGACCCCCCCTATTTGCCCCCCCAGACCCCATTGACCCCCCTCATTTGACCCCCTAAGCCCCTATTTGCCCCCCAGACCCCATTGACCCCCCTCATTTGACCCCCCAAGCCCCTATTTGCCCCCCAGACCCCACTGACCCCCCTATTTGCCCCCCCAGACCCCATTGACCCCCCTCATTTGACCCCCAACCCCCCTATTTGCCCCCCCAGACCCCATGAACACCCATTTGCCCCCCAAAATCCCCCATTTACCCCCCCAAAGCCCCTATTTGCCCCCCCTTATTTACCCCAGACCCCAATACCCCCCCTATTTGCCCCCCTATAACCCCATTAACCCCCCCCGTCCCCATCTCCCCCCCGTCCCCCCCCTTTTTGCCCCCCAGAGGTGCAGCTGCAGCCGCGTCACCGCCCGCTGCGCCTGGCCCGGCAGTGGCCGGAGCTGCTGCTGCGCTTCAGCTGCGCCGACCCCGCCGACATCACCCATGGTGAGGGGCCCCCCGACCCCCCCGGGACCCCCCCCGCACCCCAGGATCCCCCCAGACCCCCCCGGGATCCCCCCTGCACCCCAGGATCCCCCCAGGGACCCCCTCAACACCCCCAGAACCCCCCGGGACACCCCTAGGATCCCCTCAGGACACCCCTAGGATCCCCCCAGACCCCCCTGGGACCCCCCCCAGGACCCCTAGACTACGCCGGGACCTCCAGACCCCTGTGGGACCCCCCATAGGACCCCTGGGATCCCCCAGGACCCCCCCAGGACAGCCAGACTCCCCCCAGACCCCAACATCCCTGACCCCCGAGCCCCCCAGAGCTTCCCAGACCCCCCAGGACCCCCCCAGGACCCCCAGGCCCCCCCAAGGCATCACTGCCCCCCCGACCAGGGAGTCCCTGGAACCTCCTTGACCCCCCTCCTGACCCCCAAGTTGCCCCCTGACCCCCGTGTCCTTCTCTGCCCCCCCAGAGGAGCCGTGTCTGCAGCTGCGCCGGAGCGTGTTCTTCCCCAAGAGCGAGGAGCTGGAGGTGAGGGGGGCTATGGGGTGCTATGAGGGGTTATGGGTCACTATGGGGGGGTTATGGGTCACTATAGGGGGTTATGGGGCGCTATGGGGGGTTATGGGTGCTTTGGGGGGGTTGTAGGGCGCTATGGGGGGGTTATGGGGCGCTATGGGGGGGTTATGGGGCGCTATGGGGGGGTTATGGGGTGCTTTGGGGGGGTTGTAGGGCGCTATGGGGGGGTTATGGGTCACTATGGGGGGTTATGGGGTGCTAGGGGGGGTTATGGGGTGCTGGGGGGGGTTATGGGTCACTATAGGGGGTTATGGGTCACTATAGGGGGTTATGGGGCGCTATGGGGGGGTTATGGGGCGCTATGGGGGGGTTATGGGGCACTATGGGGGGGTTATGGGGTGGTTATGGGGCGCTATGGGGGGGTTATGGGGTGCTATGGGGGGGTTATGGGCGCTGTGGGGGGGTTATGGGGCGGTATAGGGGGTTATGGGGCGCTATGGGGGGGTTATGGGGCGCTATGGGGGGGTTATGGGTCACTATGGGGGGGTTATGGGGTGCTATGGGGTGCTATGGGGGGGCTGTAGGGTGCTGTGGGGTGCTATGGGGCGCTATGGGGGTGCTATGGGGGCGCTGTGGGGCGCTATGGGGGTGCTATGGGGTGCTGTGGGGGGCTGTGGGGTGCTATGGGGTGCTATGGGGCCCTATGGGGTGCTGTGGGGTGCTATGGGGGTGCTATGGGGTGCTGTGGGGCGCTATGGGGGCGCTATGGGGCACTGTGGGGTGCTGTGGGGTGCTATGGGGGTGCTGTGGGGTGCTGTGGGGTGCTATGGGTGCTATGGGGGCCCTATGGGGTGCTGTGGGGTGCTATGGGGTGCTATGGGGCCCTATGGGGCCCTATGGGGTGCTATGGGGCCCTATGGGGTGCTATGGGGCCCTATGGGGTGCTGTGGGGTGCTGTGGGGGTGCTATGGGGGTGCTATGGGTTGCTGTGGGGTGCTATGGGGGTGCTGTGGGGCCCTATGGGGGTGCTGTGGGGTGCCGTGGGGTGCTGTGGGGTGCTGTGGGGTGCTGTGGGGCGCCCCACGGTGTCTGTGCCCCCCCAGGTGTCGGAGGAGCCGCTGCTGCAGCTGCTGTGGGAGGACGCGCGGGCGCTGGTGGTCGCCGGCCGCTGCCCCGCGGCGCCTGCCGAGGCCCTGGAGCTCGGGGCCCTCGCCCTGCGCCTGCGCCTCGGCCCCTTCTGCCCCACGGAGCACACGGCGCGGGGCCTGCGGTGCGGGACCCACACCCCGACCCACAGCGACCCCCGGGACCCACAGCGACCCCCGGGACCCACACCCCGACCCATAGGGACCCACAGGACCCACACCCCGACCCCCAGGATCCATTCCCTGACCCACAGGATCCATTCGCTGACCCATAGCGACCCCCAGGATCCATTCGCTGACCCATAGTGACCCACAGGATCCATTCGCTGACCCATAGTGACCCCCAGGATCCATTCCCTGACCCATAGTGACCCACAGGATCCATTCCCTGACCCATAGTGACCCCAGGAGCCATTCCCTGACCCCCAGGATCCATTCCCTGACCCACAGCGACCCCCAGGATCCATTCCCTGACCCCCAGGATCCATTCCCTGACCCCTAGTGACCCACAGGATCCATTCCCTGACCCCCAGGAGCCATTCCCTGACCCACAGCGACCCACAGGATCCATTCCCTGACCCACAGGATCCATTCCCTGACCCACAGCGACCCCCGGGATCCATTCCCTGACCCATAGCGACCCCCAGGAGCCCTTCGCTGACCCCCAGGATCCATTCACTGACCCCTAAGATCCATTCCCTGACCCATAGCGACCCGCAGGATCCATTCCCTGACCCCCGGGATCCATTCCCTGACCCCCAGGATCCATTCCCTGACCCATAGTGACCCACAGGATCCATTCCCTGACCCCAGGAGCCATTCCTGACCCACAGCGACCACAGGATCCATTCCCTGACCCACAGGATCCATTCCCTGACCCACAGCGACCCCGGGAGCCATTCCCTGACCCCCAGGATCCATTCCCTGACCCACAGCGACCCCCAGGATCCATTCCCTGACCCATAGCGACCCCCGGGAGCCATTCCCTGACCCCCAGGATCCATTCCCTGACCCACAGCGACCCCCAGGATCCATTCCCTGACCCATAGCGACCCCCAGGAGCCCTTCGCTGACCCCCAGGATCCATTCCCTGACCCATAGTGACCCACAGGATCCATTCCTGACCCATAGCGACCCGCAGGATCCATTCCCTGACCCCTGGGATCCATTCCCTGACCCCCAGGATCCATTCGCTGACCCATAGCGACCCCCAGGAGCCATTCCCTGACCCCCAGGAGCCATTCTCTGACCCATAGTGACCCACAGGATCCATTCGCTGACCCATAGCGACCCCCAGGATCCATTCCCTGACCCACAGGATCCATTCCCTGACCCATAGTGACCCCCAGGATCCATTCCCTGACCCCCAGGATCCATTCCCTGACCCATAGCGACCCCCAGGATCCATTCCCTGACCCACAGCGACCCACAGGATCCATTCCCTGACCCCCAGGAGCCATTCCCTGACCCCCAGGATCCATTCCCTGACCCCTAGTGGCCCACAGGATCCATTCCCTGACCCCCAGGAGCCATTCCCTGACCCACAGCGACCCACAGGATCCATTCCCTGACCCCCAGGATCCATTCCCTGACCCATAGCGACCCCCGGGATCCATTCCCTGACCCATAGCGACCCCCAGGAGCCCTTCGCTGACCCCCAGGATCCATTCCCTGACCCCAGGAGCCATTCCCTGACCCACAGCGACCCACAGGACCCACTCCCTGACCCCCAGGATCCATTCCTGACCCACAGGACCCACTCCCTGACCCACACCTCAAGCCTTGCTCCCCCCACCATTTCCCCCAACACCCTGTGCCCCCTCCAGCTCCCCCGACCCTCTCACCCCCAATTGCCCCCACTAACTGCCCCCTCACTGCCCCCCTCACCCCTAAATGCCTCTGTCACCCCCAAATGCCCCCTCTCACTCCCCAACTGCCCCCTCAACCCCCTCACTGCCCCCCTCACCCCCCAGCTGCCCCCCTCACCCCCCTAACTGCCCCCCCCCCCCCCCCCGCAGGCGGCTGGTTCCGGAGGTGCTGCCGCGGCCCCCCCCCCGCCGCTGGGGGGCGCTGCTGTTCGGGCCCCGCTCGCCGCCCCCCGAGGAGCAGCTGCTGGGAGCCTTCGCCCGAGCCCCCGCCCCGACACCCCCGGCCCCCGGCTCGCCCGCCAGTACCTGCGGCTCTGCCACGCGCTGCCCGCTACGGGTGAGGGGAACGGACCCCCCCAGGGACCCCCAACCCCCCAGGGAGCCCCCCATGGGCACAGGGACCCCCCCCAGGGAACCTCGAAATCCCCCAGGGACCCCTGTGGGTACAGGGACCCCCCAACCCCCCCTCAAGGAGCCCCTATGGGGACAGGACCCCCCCCCCAGAGACCCCCCCCCCCCACTGTGATCACAGGGACCCCCTCCAGACCCATAGGCACCCCGAAATGCCCCCTCCATGGGCACAGGGACCCCCTCTATGGAGCCCTCCATGGGGACAGGGACCCCCCCCAGGAACCCCCAAACCCTCCAAGGGACCCCTATGAGACCCATAGAGACCCCCAAACCCCCACCAGGGACCCCCAAATGCCCCCCCCATAGGGGCAGGGACCCCCATAGGACACCCCCTAGACCCCCCTGGGTTCCCCCCCCAAGTTCCTGCCCTCTCAAACCCCCTGCAGTCACCCCAGAGCCCCCAGGTGCCCCAGGGAGGGGGTTCTGCCCCCCCCAGGTGCCTCCCCTGACCCACGTTTCTCCCCCCCCCCCCCCCCAGCTGCGCCTTCTTCCAGGGGCCATCGAGCGGCCGGGGGGGCTGCTGGGCCGGGGGGGGCTGCGCCCCGTGAGCGTCGCCGTGGGGCTGGAGGGGGTCACCATCATCGACCCCCGAGAGAGGGTAAGAGGGACGCCGGGGGGCTATGGGGCAGGATCGGGCTCATTGGGGGGGCTGTGGGGCAGGAGCAGACCCACTGGGGGGGCTATGGGGCAGGATCGGGCTCATTGGGGGGGCTATGGGGCAGGATCAGACCCACTGGGGGGGTTGGGGGGGCTATGGGCAGGATCAGACCCACTGGGGGGGCTATGGGGCAGGATCAGGCCCATTGGGGGGGCTATGGGGCAGGATCAGCCCCACTGGGGGGGCTGTAGGGCTTGGGGGCGGGGTTGTAGGGAGCTGTGGGGCAGCCGTGGGGCAGAGGGAGGTGCTGTGGGGCGGCCGTGGGGCTGACCCCCGTCCCCCCAGCAAGTGCTGCTGTCGCTGACCTACGCCGAGCTGTGCTGGAGCTGGTGGGCGCCGTGGGGCAGGAGGACGGCGCCGCCGTGGGGCAGGAGGAGGAGGACGGCGCCGCCGTGGGGCAGGAGGAGGAGCCCCCCCAGCTCTGGTTGGAGTTCGACGGCGACCACGACGGGGCCCCCGTCAGCCGCCTGCTGCGCATCTTCTCCCCCCAGGTGGGGCCCGCGGCGCGACCCACGGCGAGGGGGGGGTAGTTGTGGGTCACCGGGGGGCGGTTGTGGGTCACTGCGGGCCCCCTACGCGCCTCTGCGTGTCCCTATAGGTCTCTGTGAATCCCTATGGTTTGCTCTATGGGCTCTGTGGGTTGTTCTGTGGGTCGCTCTATGGGTCTATAGGTCCCTATGGGTCCCCGTGGGTTGCTCTGTGGGTCACTATAAGTCCCTATGGGTTGCTCTGTGGGGCTGTATGGGTCCTGTAGGTCCCTATGGGTCACTGTGGGTCCTTAGGGGTTGCTCTCTACGGGCTCTCTGTGGGTCCTGTGGGTTGCTCTATGGGTCCCTATAGGTTCCTATGGGTCGCTGTGAGTCTCTGTGGGCTCTATGGGTCCTTATGGGTTGCTCTATGGGCTCTGTGGGTTGCTCTATGGGTCCCTATAGGTCCCCATGGGTTGCTCTATGGGTCCCTATGGGTCACTGTGGGTCGGGTCACTGTGGGTCCCAATGGGTTGCTTTATGGGTCCCCCTGGGCTGCACTATGGGTCCTTATGGGTCACTATGGGTCCCTATGGGCTCTATGGGTCCCCGTGGGTTGCACTATGGGTCCTTATGGGTCACTGTGGGTCCCCATGGGTTGCTCTATGGGTCCCTATGGGCTCTATGGGTCTTTATGGATTGTTCTATGGGTCCCTATGGGCTCTATGTGTCCCTATCGGCTCTATGGGGCTCTGTGGGTCCCCGTGGGTTGCTCTATGTGTCCCTATGGGCTCTATAGGGCTCTGTGGGTCCCCATGGGTTGCTCTGTGGGGCTCTATGGGTTGCTCTATGGGTCCCTATGGGCTCTATGGGTCCCCGTGGGTTGCTCTATGGGTCCCTATGGGCTCTATAGGGCTCTGTGGGTCCCCATGGGTTGCTCTATGGGGCTCTATGGATTGCTCTGTGGGTCCCTATGGGCTCTATGGGTCCCCATGGGTTGCTCTATGGGTCCCTATGGGCTCTATGGGTCCCCGTGGGTTGCTCTATGGGTCCCTATGGGCTCTATGGGGCTCTGTGGGTCCCTATGGGTCCCTATGGGTCCCTGGGGGGCGCTGAGCCCGGCCCCGCCTGCAGGCGGCGCTCATGAGCGCCCTCATCGAGTGCTGCATCGACCTGGCCCCGCCCACCGCGCCCGAGGCCCCGCCCACCGGAGCCGAGGCTCCTCCCTCCGCCGGCGCCCCCTGGCGGCGGCGGCGAAAGCTGCAGCGCCTCCCGACCCTCGACTTCGTGCGGGAGGGTAAGGGGGGGGGGTTATTGGGGTCCAGGGGGGTCCCAGCGGTCAGGGGGGGCATGGGGGGGGGCACTTGGGGTCCGGGGGGGTGCAGGGTGGGGGGACTTGGGGTCCAGGGGGGTCCCAGAGGTGGGGGGGGGCATGGAGGGGGCACTTGAGGTCCAGAGGGGGGTGCAGGGGGGTCCCAGGTTGTGGGGGGACACTTGGGGGGGGGACACTTAGGGTCCAGGGGGGTCTCAGAGCATTGCGGGGGCACTTGGGGTCCGGGGTGGGGACACAGGGGGGTCCCAGGAGGAGAGGGGGGCATTGGGGGGGTCACGGGGGGGCAGTCTGGGTGAGGGGGGCGCTGAGGGGGACCCCGGGGTGGGACACACACACACACTTGGGGTCCAGGGGGGGCCGTGGGGGGGTCCCAGGCGAGCGCTGACCCCCCCATTCCCCCCACCCCAGGGCAGGAGCTGCGGCGCGTGAAGCCCCCCCGGCGCTCAGCATCCTTCTTCGGGAGGGGGGGAGCGGTGGGGCTGGAGCAGGGCTGAGCCCCCCCCTGCACCCACTGGGAGCCCCCCCCTCCCCCTGAACCCTCTGGAACTCCTCTGGAATGGGCTGGGACCCCCCCAGCACAAACTGGAACCTCCCAGACATCAACTGGGAGCACTGGGAGCCCCCCCAATAAAGCCTCTGTGGACACGGACGCCCCTGCTGTGCGTTTGGGGCCAATTCCAGGGATTTTGGGGCTGGGGGAGAAGAGCCCAGCTCCCTCCTCTCCACAACCTCCTCTCAGGGAGTTGCAGAGAGCAACGAGGTCTCCCCTCAGCCTCCTCTTCTCCAGGATAAACCCCCCCAGGGCCCTCAGGCTTGTTCTCCAGCCCCTTCCCCAGCTTCGTTGCTCTTCTCTGGACTCGCTCCAGAGCCTCAACATCCTTCTTGTGGGGAGGGGCCCACAACTGAACACAGGATTTGAGGTTGGGTCTCACCAGAGGGAGAAGAACCTCCCTGGCCCTGCTGGCCACGCCGGCTCTGCTCCAAGCCCGGATGCCCTTGGCCTCCTTGGCCCCCTGGGCCCCTGCTGGCTCCTGTTCAACCAACCCCCCCAGGTCCTTCTCCTCCAGGCCCTTTCCAGCCAAACTTCTCCTAGGCTGGAGCTGCCCAGGGTTGTTGTGCCCCAAGGGCAGGACGCGGCGTTTGGCCTCGTTAACCCTCATCCCGTTGGTCTCAGCCCAGCGGTCCAGCCTGTTCAGATCCCTTTGGAGGCTCGAAAAGAGCCGTTTTCTCCTCTTTTCAGAGGCGCGGGGGGGGCGCGGAGGGATATTGGGGAGCGCTGCGGCCCCAGCGACCGAGCTCCGAGCCTCCAGCGCTAAACTTACTCCAGACCCAAAGCACAACAGGAGAAGAAGTCCCGCAGAAGCGCATTTATTCTGTTTTTAACCACAAATAGTCCCCCTGAGGGGGTGCACCGTGCCCGGAAGCACTGCAATACCGGGACGATGCGCGGAGCGGAGGCAGCAAGCTCCGAATCCAACTCCCACGACCAAAAATCCGTTTAATATAAAGTCCTCTCATCGAGGACGTATCAGATATTAAACTGATAAGAACAGATACTACACTTGATCTTAGCCAAAAGGCCTTAGCCAAAAGGCCGAGAAGCGATGCCAGATACTTCCGCCCGCACGGGCCCCACCGCTCTCCACTCACTCTAAAGTCACGGCGACCACCACCCCGCGCTCCCAGCGATCCTTGCGCGCGTTCAGAGGGTCTCATTTGCGTATCCCCGCCCGCTGTTTACGCGCGCTCTTCCCCGCCTCATTTCCTTAGCCCCGCCACTGATTCCACGCTCCCAGTGTCCCTTGCGCGCGGCCTCATTCGCATAGCTCCGCCCACTCTCCCCTCTCTCCCTGCGTCCTTTGCGCGGGCCTAATTTGCATAGCCCCGCCCCTCTCACCCATCGTCCCTTGCGCAGCAGCTCTATTTGTATATCCCCGCCTACTCGCCCCCATAGTCATTTGCGCTTAGCTGCATTTGCATAGCCCCTCCTGTTCGCCCCCATAATCCTTTGCGCGCTTTCATTTGCATAGCCCCGCCTTCTGACCCCCATAGTCCTTTGCGCGCAGTCTCATCTGCATAGCCCCGCCCACTCTCCCCATAGTCCTTTGCGCACGTATGTATTTGCATAGCCCTGCCTACTCGCCCCATAGTTCTTTGTGTGCAGACGTATTTGCATAGCCCCTCCCCTCTCTCCCATCGTCCTCTGCGCAGCAGTCTTATTTGCATAGCCCCGCCTAGTCGCACCACAGTCCTTTGCGCGCGGACTCGTTTGCATATCCCCGCCGACTCCCCCATAATCCTTTGCGCGCAGTCTCATTTGCATAGCCCCGCCTATTCTCCCCCATAGTCCCTTGCGCGCGGCCTCATTTGCCTAGCCCCGCCCCTCCCCGTATCCCTCCGCCATGGCGGAGCGCGAGGAGCGGCGCTTCGTGGAGCTGCCGCGGGACTCGGTGCGGCTGATGGCGGAGAGCGCGGGGCTGGAGCTCAGCGAGGAGGTGGCGGCGCTGCTGGCCGAGGACGTGTGCTACCGGCTGCGGGAGGCCACGCAGGTACCGGGGAGGGGGAAGGGGAAGGGGGGAAGGGGAAGGGGAAGGGCCCGGGCCCGGGGCTGCAGCCGTGCCCGCCCCCCCCAGAACAGCTCCCAGTTCCTCAAGCACACGCGGAGGCGCAAACTGACCGTGGAGGATTTCAACAGGGCCCTGCGCTGGAGTAACGTGGAGGTGAGGGGGCCGGGGGCGCTGGGAACGCTGGGCTGGGGGCGCTGGGGGGGGCTGGGAGAACTGGGGGGGACTGGGGGGACTGGGAGCACTGGCCTAGGGAGACTGGGGAAACTGGACTGTGGAGACTGGGAGCACTGGGGGAAACTGGGAGCACTGGGGGGACTGGGAACGGGGGACTGGGAGCCCTGGACTGGGGGGACTGGGAGCACTGGGGAGACTGGAAGCACTGGGGGGACTGGGAGCACTGGGGGAACTGGGGGGACTGGGAGTACTGGGGGGACTGGGAGTACTGGCCTAGGGAGACTGGGAACACTGGACTGTGGAGACTGGGAGCACTGGTGGAAATGGGAGCACTGGGGGGACTGGGAGCACTGGCCTAGGGAGACTGGGAACATTGGACTGTGGAGACTGGGAGCACTGGGGGGACTGGGAACACTGGACTAGGGAGACTGGGAGCCCTGGTTGGGGGGGAACTGGGAGCCTTGGTGGGGGGGGGACTGGGAGCCCTGGGAGGGGGAACTGGGAGCCCTGGTTGGGGGGGGGCACTGGGACCCCTCGTTGGGGGGGGGCACTGGGACCCCTGGGGGGGGGAACTGGGAGCCCTGGGGGGGGAACTGGGAGCCCTGGGGGGGGCACTGGGACCCCTGTTTTTTCCCAGCGGCGTTTTCCCGCAGGCCGTGTGCGGGTGGGGGTCGCAGGACGCGCTGCCGTTCCGAGCCCTCAAGGAGGGGGAGCTCTACTTCCAGGAGGATCGGGAGGTCAACCTGGTGGAGCTGGCGCTGGCCACCAACATCCCCAAGGGCTGCGCCGAGACCACCGTGCGGGGTGAGGGGCCCCGGCCCAGCGCCCGCTGCCCCCGAGCCCCTTCCTGCTTCATCCCGGTGTCCCGATCCACCTGATCCCATTCCTGCTTCATCCCGGTGTCCCGATCCACCTGATCCCATTCCTGCTTCATCCCAGCGCCACGTTCCCACCTGATTCCAGCATCTCAGTGTCTCATTCCCACCTGATCCCAGTCCCACCTGATCCCTGCATCCCATTCCCACCTTATCCCAACATTTCAGTGTCCTATTCCCACCTGATCCCAGCATCTCAGCATCTCATTCCCACCTGATCCTATTCCCACCTGATCCCAGCATCTCAGTGTCTCATTCCTACCTGATCCCAGTCCCACCTGATCCCCGCATCCCACTCCCACCTTATTCCAACATCTCAGCATCGTTTTTCCACCTTATCCCAGCATCTCAGGGTCTCATTCCCACCTGATCCCCTTCACACCTTATCCCAACATCTCAGTGTCTCGTTCCCACCTGATCCCAGTCCCACCTTATCCCAACATTTCAGTGTCCCATTCCCACTTCATCCCAGCATCTCAGCATCTCATTCCCACCCGATCCTATTTCCACCTGATACCAGCATCTGTGTCTCATTCCCACCTGATCCCAGTCACACTTGATCCCCGCATCCCATTCCCACCTTATTCCAACATCTCAGCGTCCTATTCCCACCTTACCCCAGCATCTCAGTGTCTCACTCCCACCTTATCCCATTCCCACCTTATCCCAGCATCTCAGCATCTCATTCCCACCTGATCCCTGCATCCCATTCCCACCTGATCCCAACATCTCAGTGTCTCATTCCCACCCGATCCCATTCCCACCTGATCCCAGTATCCGTGTCCCACCCCCTCCTGCTCCCAGCTGCCCCGTTCCCATCCCGTCTCCCCGTTCCCACCTGGCTCCGGGGGGCTGAGCCGCTCCACCCCGTTCTCTCCTTGCAGTCCACGTCTCCTACCTGGATGGCAAAGGCAACCTGGAGCCGCAGGGATCCGGTGAGGAACGCCGCGGGGTTGGGAGGGGACCCTCACCCTTCTCCGGGGCTGGAACGTGACGTTCCCGACGTTCCGCAGTGCCGAGTGCCGTCTCCACGCTGTCGGACGAGCTCCTCAAGTACTACCAGCACGTCACGCGCGCGGTGCTGGGCGACGACCTGCACCTCATGAAGGTGGGAACTGGGGGGACCGGGAGCACTGGGGAGGGACGCGGCCCCCTCTCCGCGTCCCCAGGGCTGGAATTCCGCGCCCTTAGGTGGCCCTGCAGGATCTCCAAACCAATTCCAAGATCGCGGCGCTCCTGCCCTATTTCGTCTACGTGGTCAGCGGGGTGAGCAGAGCGATGGGATGGTGGGATCCACTGGGATTGGGATGGGTGGGATCCCATGGGATGGTGGGATCCGTTGGGATTGGGATGGTGGGACCCCACGGGATGGTGGGATCTGCTGGGATTGGGAGGGCTGGGATCCCATGGGATGGTGGGATCCGCTGGGATTGGGAGGGCTGGGATCCCATGGGATGGTGGGATCCGCTGGGATTGGGAGGGCTGGGATCCCATGGGATGGTGGGATCCACTGGGATTGGGAGGGCTGGGATCCCATGGGATGGTGGGATCTGCTGGGATTGGGATGGGTGGGATCCCATGGGATGGTGGGATCCGCTGGGATTGGGAGGGCTGGGATCCCATGGGATGGTGGGATCCGCTGGGACTGGGAGGACTGGGATCCCACGGGATGGTGGGATCCACTGGGATTGGAATGGTGGGACCCCACAGGATGGTGGGATCTGCTGGGATTGGGAGGGCTGGGATCCTATGGGATGGTTGAGATCCATTAGCATCGGGATGGATGGGATCCTATGGGATGGTGGGATCCCATGGGATGAGTGGGATCCACTGGGATTGGGAGGGTGGGGATCCCATGGGATGGTTGAGATCTATTAGGATTGGGATGGGTGGGATCCCATGGGATGGTGGGATCCACTGGGATTGGGAGGAGTGGGATCCCATGGGATGGTTGAGATCCATTAGGATTGGGATGGGTGGGATCCTACGGGATGGTGGGATCCACTGGCATTGGGATGGGTGGGATCCCATGGGATGGTGGGATCCACTGGGATTGGGAGGGCTGGGATCCCATGGGATGGTTGAGATCCATTAGGATTGGGAGGAGTGGGATCCCATGGGATGAGTAGGATCCACTGGGATTGAGAGGGCTGGGATCCACGGGGATGGTGGGATCCATTAGGATTGGGAGGGGTGGGGGCCTATGGGATGGTTGAGATCCATTAGGATCGGGAGGGCTGGGATCCTATGGGATGGTGGGATCCCATGGGATGAGTGGGATCCACTGGGATTGGGAGGGCTGGGATCCCATGGGATGGGTGGGATCCAGCAGGATTGGGATGGGTGGGATCCATCAGAGAGACCAGAGGCGATGGGATGGTTGGGATTTGGTGGGATCCGGTGGGGTGGGGGAGCTCCAGCGGGACGAGCAGGAGGAATGGGAGGAGTGGGATCCCCCTCGGATCCCTCTGCGCATCCTCCGGCTCTCGCGCCCGTCCCAGCTGCGTTTCCTCTCCCCCAGGTGAAATCCGTGAGCCACGACCTGGAGCAGCTCAACCGGCTGCTCCACATCGCGCGGAGCCTGATCCAGAACCCGTTCCTGTGCCTGGGCTCCTACGTCCGCAGCCTCATCGCCAGCGTCATGTACTGCGCCCTGGAGCCGCTGGCCGCCTCCATCAACCCCCTCAACGACCACTGGACGCTGCGGGATTACGCCGCCATGCTCCTCAGCCGCATCTTCTGGTGGGACGGGGACCTTTCCCGGGGAGGGCGACGCTCCCAGCGGGGAAAAATCGGGGTGGGAAACAGATTTTTTTGGAGCATCCGCCTCGTTTTATTCCCCCAGGACCCACGGCGACCTGGTGAGCGGCCTCTACCACCAGATCCTGCTCTCGCTCCAGAAGGTCCTGGCCGATCCCGTGCGGCCGCTCTGTTCCCACTACGGAGCCGTCGTGGGGCTGCACGCGCTGGGGTGGAAGGTGAGGATCCCGTGGGATCGCACCGTCCCAATCCCATCGAATCCCACCTTTCCCATCACCTCCACTCGCTTCAGCGGATCCCACCCGTCCCAATCCCACCCATCCCGTCATCTCTGCTCCCTCTGGTGGATCCCACCATCCCAATCCCATCAAATCCCATCTTTCCCATCATCTCTGCTCTCTCTGGTGGATCCCATCCCATCAAATCCCACCCATCCCATTGTCTCTGGTCCCTTGGATCCCACCCCTCCCGTCTCCCTCCCTCGCTCCAGCGGATCCCGCTGTCCGTGTGTCCGTCCCTTCTCTCCAGGCGGTGGAACAAGTTCTCTACCCCCACCTCCCCACCTACTGGGCCAACCTGCAGGCGGTCTTGGACGATTATTCCGTCTCCAACGCTCAGGTCAAGGCTGACGGACACAAGGTCTACGGAGCCATCCTGGTGAGCAGCTCCGGCCTTCTGAGGGGCTGGGATGGATCCGGGGATCAGGCTGGGATGGATCTGTGGGCTGGAAGGATCTCCAGAGGGATCAGGAGATGGGGTCGTCCCCCTGGACGCGTCCGGGACTCGGTTTTGGGCTCCAAGGAGGATGTTGAGGGGCATCTGGAGGGAATGGAGCTGGGGAAGGGGCTGAGGGATCTGGAGAGGGTTTGGTCTGGAGAGGAGGAGGCCTCGTTGCTCTCCACAACCACCTGAGAGGTTGGAGGAAGGTGGGTTCTGGGCTCTTCTCCCAAGGAACAAACAATGGGATGAGCAGAAATGGCTCCAGTGGTGCCAGGAAAGCTCTAGGTGGGATGTTGGGAATATTCCCTCGTGGAAAGAGGTGTGAAGCTCTGGAGGAGGTGGTGGAGTCTCCATCTCTGGAGAAGTTCTAAAGACGAGGTGCTCGGGGATGGTTGAGTGGTGAAGGGATCCAGCTGGACGCGTCTCCGAGGTCTTTTCCGCGCGCGGCTGAGGCTCCGCGCCGTCCCCATCGCCGCCGTCGCCGTTCCAGGTGGCGGTTGAGCGGCTGCTGAAGATGAAGGCTCAGCAAGCGCCCGTCCCGCCGTGCGGCGCCGTCCCCCGGCCCGAGGCCTCCCCGCGGCACAGCCCCCGGCAGGATTCCCCGTCGGAAGCGGGATTCGGCCTCGGCCGCCCTCTGCTCCAGCTGGGAGGCGGCGGCGGCGCCTCCTCCGCTCCGGCTCCCGCCGTCCTCTCCCTCCACGAGATGTACGCCGAGCTCTACGACTTCTTTGGGGACAGCTTGGCCTCCCGCTTCGGCACGGGCTCTGCGCCAGCCTCGCCGCCGCCGCCTCCCGGCACGCCGGAGGGAGCCCGCAAGGAGCCGGCGGCCTTCGGCGGCGAGGGGGCGGCCAGGAAGATGCCGCAGCTGACGGCCAACGCCACCGTGAGCCCCCGCGGCGAGGAGAGTCCCCGCGGCGAGGTCCCCGCCGGCCGCCCCGCGCTCCATCGCCCGGCCAGCCTGGCTCGGCCCCGCGGGGCCCCCCGGCAGCCCGGTCACCGTCCCGGGCCCCGCGACGTCTTCCAGAAGTGCCGCTTCACGCCGCGCGGCGTCCCCCGCTTCAGCTTCGTCATCGCCGGGCGCCAGGCCGGGCGGCGCTGCCAGGGGCGCCTCTTCCAGACCAGCTTCCCGCAGCACCACGGCCCCGGCCACGTCTCCCGCTACGCGCAGAAGTTACCCATGATCGGCCGCACCGGCCGGCCCGCCCGGCGCTGGCCGCGGGCCGAGTACTCGCTGCTGCTCCTCCTCTGAGCGCCTCGCGCCGCGGCTCCTCCGCGCCGACCTCCGAGAGCCGGCTGGTATCGGCTCCCGGCGGGATGGGGAGCTGTAGGCGGGATCCGTGGTTAATAAACGCTCGGAGAGGAGGTGGTGGGAGTTGCAGGAGATGAGGGAGGAGGAAGGGATGGATGGAGAAGAGATGGATGGATGGAGAAGAGATGGATGGATGGAGAAGAGGGGGAGGGAGGGATGGAGAAGAGGGGGAGGGAGGGATGGAGAAGAGGGGGGGATGGATGAAGAAGATGGATGGTTGAAGAAGATGGATGGATTGAGAGGTGTGGATGGAGAAGAGGGATGGATGGAGAAGAGGAGGAGGGATGGATGGAGAAGAGAGGATGGATGGAGAAGAGGAGGAGGGATAGATGGAGAGGAGGGATGGATGGAGAAGAGGGATGGTTGAAGAAGATGGATGGATTGAGAGGCGTGGATGGAGAAGAAGGATGGATGGAGAAGAGAGATGGATGGAGAAGAGAGATGGATTGAGAAGGGTGGATGGAGAAGAGGTTGGAGGGATGGAGAAGAGGGACGGATTGAGAAGGGTGGATGGAGAAGAGGTTGGAGGGATGGAGAAGAGGAGGTTGGAGGGATGGAGAAGAGGGATGGATGGATTGAGGAGGGTGGATGGAGAAGAGGAGGAGGGGTGGATGGAGAAGAGGGGAGGCTGGGTTGAGGAGGAATGAGTGGATGGAGGGGGTGGTTGGATGGATGGAGGATGTGAAGAGGGGAGGAGGGATGGATGGATGGAGGATGTAGGTGGCCGTGTGGATGCTCGGATGATGCCACCTCCACGCGGGCTGGGCCCAGGGGCTCTTCCAAAGGGTGGGAATCACCGACGAGGGAGCCCCCAGCCCCGCTGGAATTGGAAGCCGGAGCAGCCGACCCCTGAGGCGGTGTGGGTGCGGGAACGTGGGTGGGGAGGAGCGGAGGAGGCCGGGCTCCAAGGGGGGTGGAAGATGGCGGTGTCCGTCCTGCAGCTGGCGGAGCTCGGCCTCCACGCAGCCGCCTTCCTCTGCGGCGTCGTCTGCGCCGCCGCCCTCACCGTGGCCCAGGTACCGCGGCGCCCGGGGGGACGGGGACCAAACCGGGGGTGGGGGGGGGGGGACGGCGCTCCCACCCCCCTCCTCGCTCCATCCCAGGAGCTTCGCAGCCGCCCCGGGTGGCTTCCATCCCGCTCCTGCCTCATCCAGGTCTTCCTTTTCCTCGCTTGGTGCCTCCCAGTTTGGTTACTGGGAGCGGTGGGAAGCCGGGCTGGAGGAAGGGAAGGGGGGGACGAGTCCTGCTCCCGTCCCGTCGCTCCCGGCGAAGCACGTGAGGGCGTCAGCTGGAGTGGTTTGAGCTTCCGTCCTCCTCCTCCTCCTCGCTGGATGGATCCAGGGGAGGGTTGGGGGGCACCGAGCAGGCCCCCCCACAACCACCCTCCGGTTCGCAGGGGGAGTTCGGAGGTTGGTGCCTCCTTTACGGCACCGTCGGCTGGACCGGGACGGCGCTGGTGCCCAAATCCTTCAGCTCCGTCTCGCTCTGCTCCTTCGTCTCGGCCGTCTCCATCGTGGTGGCTCTTTACAGCTTCTCCTCCCTCCTCTACGGCGTCTACGGCTGCTGCACCGAGGAGCCGCGCTGGTGAGGATGGATCGAGGGCTCCAGGGTTGTGTGTGTGTGTGTCCCCCTCTCCTGCTTTGCTGAGGCTGCCCACCCCCCCCACCCCCTTCCCTATTTTTTCCTTGCGCAGGGATCGCGTTTGGCTCAGCGTCGCATTGGTTGTCGCCTTCATCATCCTCTTCTTCCTCCTGGTCGCCGCCTGCATCCTCCGCGTGGGGCTGGACGCTCTCTGCGCCTCCATCCTGCAAACCAAGGCCGTGACCAGGTCCCAGTGACTTTTCCTGGGAAAAAAGGGGGTGGGTGGGGGGGGTCTCCATGGTTTTTCCAGCCTTCCCACCCCCCTAATTCCTGCTTCTCTCCGTCTCCGCAGCTGCCAGGAGGCTGAACACAAGCCCTGGGGATCACCCTATCGCCCGACCCGCTTCTACAGCAACCTCCGCAGCGCCCAGGTGGGTTTGGGGGGGGGGGGTGACACCCCCAATTCCTGGGAGGCAGGGGGTGAGGAGCAAGAAGCCGGAGGGTGGGACTGGGATGGGGGCGAGGAGGCTGCATTATCAGCTTGTCCCCCCCCTCAATTTGTCCTCTCGGCCCCGCAGGCGTCGGCCTGGGTGACCGTGTTCCTGTGGGGCCTGCTGACCGCGCGGCTGCTGCTGCGGCGTCGCTCCGAGGCCCCGTTCCAGCTGCTCCGGAGCCACCATCCCGAGCGGAACCCCGAGGCCGAAGCCCTTTTCGCGGGGCGCCCCGTAGGGCCCTGAGAAAAAAAAAAAAAAACTAAACAACTCAGGGGACCGGGGGGGTGTCTGAGCGTCTTGTGCTGCTGCCCCCAGCGAGGGCCGAGGATGCGCTGCGGGTGACCCCCGAACCCCCCGAAATGGTGGGGGTCTTGGTGCTGGGGGGGAATTAAAGGTGAGGGTTGCAGGAGCTGAGCCTGTGTGGGTGCTGGGGGAGGGAGAGGAGGGGGGAGAGGAAGGGGAGGAAGGAGAGGAGGAATAGGGGGGGAAGAGGAAGGGAAGGAGGGGGAAGGGGAATAGGAGGGGGAGGAGGAAGGGAAGGAGGGGGAAGGGGAAGGGAAGGAGAAGAGGAAGGGAAGGAGGGGGAGGAGGAGGAGGAGGAGGGGGAGGAGGAATAGGAGGGGGAAGAGGAAGGGAAGGAGGGGGAAGAGTAATAGGAGGAGGAAGGGGAAGGGAAGGAGAAGAGGAATAAGAGGGGGAAGAGTAATAGGAGGAAGAGGAAGGGAAGGAGAAGAGGAATAAGAGGGGGAAGAGTAATAGGAGGAGGAAGAGGAAGGGAAGGAGAAGAGGAATAAGAGGGGGAAGAGGAAGGGAAGGAGGAAGAGGAGGAGGAAGGGAAGGAGGGGGAGGAGGAATAGGAGGAGGAAAAGGGGAGGAAAGAGGAGTAGCAGGGGAAGAGGAATAGGAGAAGGAAGAGAAGGGTGAAGAAGAATAGGAGGAGGAAGAGAAGGGGAAAGAGTAAGGGGAGGAGGGGGAATAGGAGGAAGAAGAAAGGAAGGAGGAGGGGAAGAGGAAGAGAAGGATGGAAGGCACGGGGCGAGGCGCCTTCAGGAGAGGCGGCGGGAGCGCAAAACCAGAAGAATGAAGAGAGAAACGAATCAAGACGCCGTTAAGAATCCATAAGAAGAGTTAAGTCTGTTTTTAACTTTCCATAGTCCCCGTGGGGTGCACCGTGCCCGGAAGCACTGCAATACCGGGACGATGCGCGGAGCGGAGGGAGCAAGCTCCGAATCCAACTCCCACGACCAAAAATCCGTTTAATATAAAGTCCTCTCATCGAGGACGTATCAGATATTAAACTGATAAGAACAGATACTACACTTGATCTTAGCCAAAAGGCCGAGAAGCGATGCCGCAGCCCTCCGCCCGCACGGACCCCACCGCTCTCCACTCGCTCTCAACTCACGGCGACCCCCGCCCCGCGCTCCCAGCGCCCCCTGCGCGCCCCGCGGGCCTCGTTTGCATAGCCCCGCCCCTTCCCCGCGCGGCTCCCGCGCCCGAGGAGCCTTTTCCGCTCGTGGCGCCGGCGGGGGGTTCTCCGGCCCCCGGGAGCCCGTGTTCGCCCCGCAGCCTCGGAGTGAGCCCTCTGCGCCTCTCGGCGGAGCCCCGACCCTCCGAAACACCCGATTGCTCCTTTGTCCAGAGCCCCGACCCTCGGAAACACCCGATTGCTCCTTATTTTAGAGTCGCGAGGCTCGAAAAGAGCCGTTTTCTCCTCTTTTGAGAGTCCCGAGGCTCAAAAAGACCCGTTTTCTTCTCTTTTCAGAGTCCCGAGGCTCGAAAACAGCCGTTTTCTTCTCTTTTCAGATTCCCGAGGCTCAGAGAGACCCTTTTTCTCCTCTTTTCAGAGTCCCGAGGCTCGAAAAGACCCATATTCTCCTCATTTCAGAGTCCCGAGGCTCGAAAAGACCCATATTCTCCTCATTTCAGAGTCCCGAGGCTCGAAAAGAGCTGTTTTCTTCTCTTTTGAGAGTCCCAAGCCTCGAAAAGAGCCATTTTCTCCTCTTTTGAGAGTCCTGGGGCTTGAAAAGACCCTTTTTCTCCTCTTTTCAGAGTCCCGACCCTCGAAAAGACCCTTTTTCTTCTCTTTTGAGAGTCCAGAGGCTCGAAAAGAGCCGTTTTCTCCTCTTTTGAGAGTCCCGAGGCACGAAAAGACCCGTTTTCTTCTCTTTTGAGCGTTGTGAGGCTCGAAAAGAGCCGTTTTCTTCTCTTTTGAGAATCCCAAGTCTCAGAGAGACCCTTTTTCTCTTCTTTTCAGAGTCCTGAGGCTCAAAAAGACCCATATTCTCCTCATTTCAGAGTCCCGAGGCTCGAAAAGGCCTGTTTTCTTCTCTTTTAAGAGTCCCGAGGCTCAAAAAGACCATTTTTTGCCTCATTTGAGAGTCCCGAGGCTCAAAAAGACCCTTTTTCTGCACTTTTCAGAGTCCTGACCCTCGAAAAGACCCGTTTTCTCCTCATTTCACAGTCGCAAGGCTTGAGAAGACCCTTTTTCTCCCCTTTTCATGGTCTCGACCCCTGAAAAGACCCTTTTTCTCCTCTTTTCACAGTCTCAGGCTCAGAGAGACCCCTTTTCTCCTCTTTTCAGAGTCCAGAGGCTCGAAAAGAGCCGTTTTCTCCTCTTTTGAGAGTCCCGAGGCACGAAAAGACCCGTTTTCTTCTCTTTTGAGCGTCATGAGGCTCGAAAAGAGCCGTTTTCTTCTCTTTTGAGAATCCCAAGTCTCAGAGAGACCCTTTTTCTCTTCTTTTCAGAGTCCTGAGGCTCAAAAAGAGCCGTTTTCTTCTCTTTTCAGATTTCCGAGGCTCAGAGAGACACTTTTTGTCCTCTTTTGCAAGTCCCGAGGCTCGAAAACACCCGTTTTCTTCTCTTTTCAGAGTCCCGAGGCTCGAAAAGAGCCGTTTTCTTCTCTTTTGAGAGTCCAGGGGCTCGAAAAGACCCTTTTTCTCCTCTTTTCAGAGTCCCGACCCTCGAAAAGACCCGTTTTCTCCTCATTTCACAGTCGCAAGGCTTGAGAAGACCCTTTTTCTCCCTTTTCATGGTCCCGACCCCTGAAAAGACCCTTTTTCTCCTCTTTTCACAGTCTCGAGGCTCGAAAAGACCCGTTTGCTCCACTTTTGAGAGTCCCGAGGCTCAAAAACACCCTTTTTCTCCTCTTTTCAGAGTTCCGAGGCTCAAAAAGAGCCTTTTTTCTCCTCATTTCAGAGTCGTGAGGCTCAGAGAGACCCTTTTTCTCCTCTTTTGAGAGACCTGAGGCTTGAAAAGGCCCATTTTCTTCTCTTTTCAGAGTCCCGAGGCTCTCAAAAAGAGCTGTTTTCTTCTCTTTTGAGAGTCCCGAGTCTCAGAGAGACCCTTTTTCTCTTCTTTTCAGAGTCCCGAGGCTCAAAAAGAGCTGTTTTCTTCTCTTTTTAGAGTCCCGACCCTCGAAAAGACCCTTTTTCTTCTCTTTTTAGGGTCCTGAGGCTCAAAAACGCCCGTTTTTTTCTCTTTTCAGATTACCGAGGCTTGAAAAGAGCCGTTTTCTCCTCATTTCAGAGTCCCGAGGCTCAAAAAGAGCCATTTTCTCCTCTTTTGAGAGTCCCGAGGCTCTAAAAGAGCCATATTCTCCTCTTTTCATAGTCCCGAGGCTCAGAGAGACCCTTTTTCTCCTCTTTACAGAGTCCCAAGCCTCGAAAAGAGCCATTTTCTCCTCTTTTGAGAGTCCCGGGGATCAAAAAGACCCTTTTTCTCCTCTTTTCAGAGTCCTGACCCTCGAAAAGACCCTTTTTCTTCTCTTTTGAGCGTCACAAGGCTCAAAAAGGCCTGTTTTCTTCTCTTTTCAGAGTCCCGAAGCTCAAAAAGACCATTTTTCGCCTCATTTTAGAGTCCCGAGGCTCGAAAAGACCCTTTTTCTGCACTTTTCAGAGTCCCGACCCTCGAAAAGACCCGTTTTCTCCTCATTTCACAGTCCCGAGGCTTGAGAAGACCCTTTTTCTCCCCTTTCCATGGTCCCGACCCCGAAAAGACCCTTTTTCTCCTCTTTTCACAGTCTCGAGGCTCGAAAAGACCCGTTTGCTCCTCTTTTGAGAGTCCCGAGGCTCAAAAACACCCTTTTTCTCCTCTTTTCAGAGTCCCAAGACTCGAAAAGAGCCGTTTTCTCCTCATTTCAGAGACTGAGGCTCAGAGAGACCCCTTTTCTCCTCTTTTGAGAGTCCAGAGGCTCGAAACCAGCCATTTTCTCCTCTTTTGAGAGTCCCGAGGCACGAAAAGACCCGTTTTCTTCTCTTTTGAGCGTCGTGAGGCTCTAAAAGAGCCGTTTTCTTCTCTTTCGAGAATCCCAGGTCTCAGAGAGACCCTTTTTCTCTTCTTTTCAGAGTCCCGAGACTCAAAAAGAGCCGTTTTCTTCTCTTTTCAGATTTCCGAGGCTCAGAGAGACACTTTTTGTCCTCTTTTGCAAGTCCCGAGGCTCGAAAACACCCGTTTTCTTCTCTTTTCAGAGTCCTGAGGCTCGAAAAGAGCCGTTTTCTTCTCTTTTCAGAGTCCCGAGGCTCGAAAAGACCCATATTCTCCTCATTTCAGAGTCCCGAGGCTCGAAAAGAGCCGTTTTCTTCTCTTTTGAGAGTCCTGGGGCTCGAAAAGACCCTTTTTCTCCTCTTTTCAGAGTCCCGACCCTCGAAAAGACCCGTTTTCTCCTCATTTCACAGTCGCAAGGCTTGAGAAGACCCTTTTTCTCCCCTTTTCATGGTCCCGACCCCTGAAAAGACCCTTTTTCTCCTCTTTTCACAGTCTCGAGGCTCGAAAAGACCCGTTTTCTTCTCTTTTGAGAGTCCCGAGGCTCAAAAACACCCTTTTTCTCCTCTTTTCAGAGTCCCGAGGCTCAAAAAGAGCCTTTTTTCTCCTCATTTCAGAGTCGTGAGGCTCAGAGAGACCCTTTTTCGCCTCATTTCAGAGTCGTGAGGCTCGAAAAGACGTGTTTCGTCCTTATTTCACTGTCACGAGGCTCGAAAAGACCCATTTCTCCTTTTTCCAGAGTCCCGAGGCTCGAAAAGACCCTTTTTCTCCTCTTTTGAGAGTCCCGAGGTTCAAAAAGACCCTTTTTCTCCTCTTTTCAGAGTCCCGGGGCTCAAAAAGACCCTTTTTTCTCATCATTTAAGTGCCGCGAGGGTCGAAAAGTGCCGTTTTCTCCTCATTTCACAGTCCCTAAGCTCGAAAAGAGCCGTTTTTCTCACTTTCTCAGAGTCGTGGGGCTCCAAAAGATCCGTTTTCTCCTCTTTTGAGAGTCGCAAGGCTCGTATGGTCGGACTCGATGATCCGGTGGGTCTCTTCCAACCTGGTTATTCTATGATTCTATGAAAAGACCCTTTTTCTCCTCTTTTGAGAGTCCCGAGGCTCGAAAAGCTCCGTTTTCTCCTAATTTCACAGTTGTGAGGCTAGAAAAGCCCTGGTTTTGCCTCTTTTTAGAGTCCCGTGGTTTGAAAAGACCCGTTTTCTCCCCTTCTCAGAGTCCGGGGGCTCAAAAAGACCCTTTTTTCTCCTCATTTCAGAATCCCGAGGCTTGAAAAGACCCGTTTTCTCCTCATTTCACAGTCACGAGGCTAGAAAACACCCTTTTTGCCTCATTTCACAGTCCCGAGGAGGAAAAGACCCGTTTTTCTCACTTTCTCAGAGTCCCGAGGCTCGAAAAGACCATTTTTCACCTCACTTCACAGTCGCAAAGCTGGAAAAGACCCTTTTTCGCCTCATTTCACAGTCCCGAGGCCCGAAAAGAGCCGTTTTTCCACTCTTTTCTGAGTCCCGAGGCTCGAAAAGACCCTTTTTCTCCTCTTTTCACAGTCGCGAGGCTCGAAAAGACCTTTATTCTCCTCATTTCAGAGTCCCGAGTCTCGAAAAGAGCCTTTTTCTCCTCATGTCAGAGTTGCGAGGCTCGAAAAGAGCCCTTTCCTCTTTTCAGAGTCCCTAGGCTCGAAAATCTCCGTTTTCTCCTAATTTCACAGTTGTGAGGCTCGAAAAGACCTTTTTACACCTCTTTTCGGAGTCCCGAGGCTCGAAAAGAGCCGTTTTCTCCTCTTTTCAGAGTCCCGAGGCTCAAAAAGACCCATTTCGTCCTTATTTCACAGTCACGAGGCTCGAAAAGACCCATTTCCCCTCTTTTGAGAGTCCCGAGGCTCGAAAAGAGCCGTTTTCTCCTCTTTTCAGAGGCGCGGGGGGGGCGCGGAGGGATATTGGGAAGCGCTGCGGCCCCAGCGACCGCGCTCCGAGCCTCCAGCGCTAACCTTAACCCAGACCCAAAGCACAACAGGACAAGAAGCCCCGGAGAAGCGCATTTATTCTATTTTTAACCACAAATACTCCCCATGGGGGGTGCACCGTGCCCGGAAGCACTGCAATACCGGGACGATGCGCGGAGCGGAGGGAGCAAGCTCCGAATCCAACTCCCACGACCAAAAATCCGTTTAATATGAAGTCCTCTCATCGAGGACGTATCAGATATTAAACTGATAAGAACAGATACTACACTTGATCTTAGCCAAAAGGCCGAGAAGCGATGCCGGAGCCCTCCGCCCGCACGGGCCCCACCGCTCCCCACTCGCTCTCAGCTCACGGCGACCCCCGCCCCGCGCTCCCAGCGCCCCTTGCGCGCGCTCAGCGGGCCTCATTTGCATAGCCCCGCCCACTCTCCCAGCGTCCCTTGCGCTCCCCGCTCCCTCCTCCCCTGGCGGAGCTTGAGGCTGTTCCCTGTCCCCCTGTCCCCTGTCCCTTGGGAGAAGAGCCCAGCTCCCTCCTCTCCGCAACTAAAGGCTGAAGGAAAAAGCCATCAAGTACCTCACCCTCTTCCTCATCCCCTGTCGCTGTCGCTCGCTCTGCCTCCAATAGGGTCCGAGTATATAGGGGGTGGGGGGGGCAGCTGGGGGGCTTTAAAGGGGGATACAGGGCGGGGGGGCATTTTAGGGTCTTTAGGGATGCACCTGGGGGTCTTAGGGGGGACACAGAGGGTGAAGGAGCAGCCGTGGGTCTCAAGGCAGCGACTCGGGGGGGGGAATCGAGGTTTTATTTGCCCCCAACCCCCCCACCCCAGTCCAGTGCTCAGCCCCATCAGGGCGCCACTTCCGGTCAGGCACTTCCGGTTTTTGTGTGTGTGTGTGTGTCCCTCCCCCCTTTTCCCCAGCGGGGCCGCGGCTCCCGAGTTCCGCTTGGCTACCCGGGGGGGGCGTGGCTTCCTGAGGTCACGTGGGCGGACGCGGCGCCTCCTCACTGGTCGCAGAAGGGGTCACGTGGGCTCGGCCCCGGGCGCGCGGCGGGGGTCACGTGGGCGCGCGCGGCTCCCGCCGAGACGAAGCTCCAGGGGTCGAGACGAGGCCGGAGGGGGGAGGGGCGGGGGCGGGGGGCGGGGCCTGAGGGGGCGGGGCCGGAAGTGACCCCCGAGTGACCCCCCAGCTCCCTAACTGACCCCCAAGTGACCCCCCAGCCCCACAACTGACCCCCGAGTGACCCCCAGACCCATAACTGACCCACAAGTGCCCCCCAAGTGACCCCCCAGACCCATAACTGACCCACTAGTGACCCCCAGACCCATAATTGACCCCCAAGTGACCCCAAGTGATCCCCCAGACCCATAACTGACCCATAAGTGACCCCCAGACCCATAAATGACCCCCAAGTGACCCCCAAGTGACCCCCCAGACCCATAACTGACCCCCAAGTGACCCCCAAGTGACCCCCAGACCCATAACTGACCCACAAGTGACCCCCAAGTGACCCCTCAGACCCATAACTGACCCACAAGTGACCTCCAAGTGACCCCCAGACCCATAACTGACCCCCAAGTGACCCCCAGACCCATAACTGACCCACAAGTGCCCCCTGAGTGACCCCCCAGACCCACAACTGACCCCCAAGTGACCCCCAGGCCCATAACTGACCCCCAAGTGACCCCCAAGTGACCCCCAGACCCATAACTGACCCACAAGTGACCCCCAAGTGACCCCCAGACCCATAACTGACCCCCAAGTGACCCCCAAGTGACCCCCCAGACCCATAACTGACCCCCAAGTGACCCCCAAGTGACCCCCAGACCCATAACTGACCCACAAGTGACCCCCAAGTGACCCCCCAGACCCATAACTGACCCACAAGTGACCCCCAAGTGACCCCCCAGACCCATAACTGACCCCCAAGTGACCTCCAAGTGACCCCCAGACCCATAACTGACCCACAAGTGCCCCCTGAGTGACCCTCCAGACCCACAACTGACCCCCAAGTGACCCCCAGCCCCATAACTGACCCCCAAGTGACCCCCAAGTGATCCCCCAGACCCATAACTGACCCATAAGTGACCCCCAGACCCATAAATGACCCCCAAGTGACCCCCAAGTGACCCCCCAGACCCATAACTGACCCCCAAGTGACCCCCAAGTGACCCCCAGACCCATAACTGACCCCTAGGTGACCCCCAGCCCCCCCGCCGCCCCCCAGCCCCACTCACCCCCCGGGCTCGGCTCGCGGTGGCTCCGGGCGCGGACCCAGTTCAGGGGTCCCAGTCCGTCCCAGTTCAGGGGTCCCGGGAGACTGGACCCGACCCAGTTCGGGGCTTCCCGGGGTCCCAGCCCAACCCAGTTCGGGGGTCCCAGGGGTCCCAGCCCAACCCAGTTCGGGGGTCCCAGCACGACTCAGTTTGGGGGTCCCAGGGGTCCCAGGGGACTGGATCTGCCCCAGTTTGGGGGTCCCAGTACGTCCCAGTTTGGGGGTCCCGGGCAGGCTGAGCGCCAGTGACCCAGGGGTCCGGGCACGGCCCAGTTTGGGGGTCCCAGGGGTCCCAGTACGACCCAGTTCAGGAGTCCCCAGAGCCTCAGTACGACCTAGTTCGGGGCTCCCAGGGGTCCCAGCCCAACCCAGTTTGGGGGGTCCCAGTATGACCCAGTTCAGGACTCCCAGGGGTCCCCGTATGACCCAGTTCAGAGGTCCCGGCCCAACCCAGTTCGGGGGTCCCAGGGGTCCCAGCCCTCCCCAGCTCAGGGGTCCCGGGGGGCCCCAGTACATCCCAGTTCAGGGGTCCTGGGGGACTGGACCCGACCCAGTTTGGGGGTCCCAGTCTGCCTCAGTTCAGGGGTCCCAGGAAAACCCAGTTCGGGGGCCCCAGTATGACCCAGTTCGGGGGTCCCAGGGGTCCCAGTATAACCCAGTTCGGGGGGTCCCAGGGGTCCCAGTATAACCCGGTTCGGGGGTCCCAGCACAGCTCGTCTCGGGGGTCCCGGGCGAGCTCAGCTCGGGGGTGCCGGGGCTCTCGGGGTGCCTGGGCCCCCCCAGACGTCTCGGGGGGCGCCGCAGGAGGCCGGGGGAGGGCGGGGGGGCTGCGGGGGGGGGTCCCGGCTGGGGAGGGGTCCCGGCCGAGCCGCAGCGACGCCAGCAGCGCCGACCCCCGCAGCAGCGCCCGACGCAGCAGCCGCGGCGTCCCCCCCCCGCGCCTCCTCCGCCTCGGGGGTCCCGGGCTCACCTGGGGGGGCGAGGGGGGGGCTGTGAGCGAGAGGGGACCCCCGGCACCCCCCCCACTTTCCCAGTCGAGGGGACTCACTGGTCGGGGAGGCATCGCTGGGGCTCAGCTCGTCCGCGTCCGGCAACCAGGAGCTCTCGTCCAGCCTCCGCCTGGGGGGGGGGACGGGGGGAAACAGGGGGGTTGGGGGGGCTTGGGGGGGGCCAAGGGACTTGGGGGCACCCAGGGGTTCAGGTGGGGCCCACGGGCTTTGGGGGAAACGCAGGGGTTTGGGGTGGGCCATGAGGTTTGGGGGGATAAAAGGATTTGGGGGGGGATCTAGGAGGTTTGGGAGGGGTACACAAGGAGTTTGGGGGGGTCCATGGGGTTTGAGGGGGTACCAAGGGGGGCGGACACAAGGAGTTTGGGGGGGACCCAGGGGCTGCCATGGGGTTTGGGGGGGGGGGGGGCACAAGAGGATTGGGGGGGCACCCAGAGGAGTAGGGGGGTCAAGGGATTTCGGGGGGATGCAGGGGGTTTGGGGGGCACCCAGGGGGCCAGGGGGTCCATGGGGGGTGGGGGGGCACCCAGGAGAGGGGGGGGGATCAGGGGATTTGGGGGGGACCCAGGGGTTCAGGGGGGTCCATGGGGACTTGAGGGGGCACCCAGGGGGGTGGGGGGGGGCCATGGGGATTTGGGGGCACAGGGGGATCAAGGGATTTGGGGGGGCTTATGGGGTTTGGGGATAGCCAAGGGATTTAGGGGGGACCCAGGGGGGCACCTAGTGGTTTTGGGGGGGGGGAGCACAGGGATTTGGGGTACAGGAGGGAGCGAGGGGGACCCAGACGTTGGGGGGAGCCCCTCCAGACGTTGTGGGGGGCCCCCCGGGACCCACCAGCCATTGGGGGCGCTTCCCTTGCCCCCCCAGCCCCGCGGCGGCTCCTCCTCCTCCTCGGGCTCCACTGGGGGGGGGGGGGGAACGACACGGGGTGTGACGTCATCACGTGACCCGTGACGTCACGATGACGTCACACCCCCACCCCATGACGTCACTCACGCTGGATGGCGCGGAGCCGAGGGAAGGGGGGGGACGCCCCCCCCCGGCCCCTCCTGGGGGTCCCCGGATCGGGGGTCGCCCCCCGGCGCCGCCTGCACCGTCAGCCGATGCTTGAAGTCTGGGGGGGGAGGGGAAGAGTTTAGGGGGGGCCCCCAGAGCCCCCCAAAGCCCCCTGTACCCCAAAACCCCCCTGTACCCCAAAACCTCTGCACCCCTTAGCACCCCTGGTCCCCACAGCCCCTCAAAACCCTCTGCTCCCCCTGTACCCCAAATCCTCTTGCCCCTCCCAGCACCCCTGGTACCCCCAGCCCCCCCAAAGCCCCAGGACCCCCAAACCCCCCCATACCCCAAATCCTCTGCCCCTCCCAGGTCCCCTGTTCCCCCCAGCCCCCCCAAAGCCCACTGAACCCCCAAACCCCCCCATACCCTCCTGGTCTCCACAGCCCCCTGGACCCCCAAACCCCCCCATACCCCAAATCCTCTGCCCCCCCAGCCCCACAAAACCCCCTGGACCTCCAACCACCCCCGTACCCCATATCCTCCTGGTCCCCCCAGCCCCCCCAAAGCCCCCAGGACCCCAAACCCCCCCGTACCCCATATCCTCCTGGTCCCCCCAGCCCCCCCAAAGCCCCCAGGACCCCCAAGCCTCCCCATACCCCAAATCCTCTGCCCCCCCAGCCACCCAAAACCCCCAGGACCCCAACCACCCCCATACCTCGTATCCTCCTGGTCCCCCCAAAGTCCCCAGGACCCCAACCACCCCCGTACCCCGTATCTTCCTGGGCCCCCCAGCCCCCCCAAAGCCCCCAGGACCCCCAAACCCCCCCATACCCCATATCCTCCTGGTCTCCACAGCCCCCTGGACCCCCAAACCCCCCCATACCCCAAATCTTCTGCCCCCCCCAGCTCCCCTGGTCCCCCCAAAGCACCCTGTTCCCCCCCAGCCCCCCAAACCCCCCTGGACCCCCAAACCCCCTCGTACCCCGTATCCTCCTGGTCCCCCAAGCCCCCCCATACCCCAAATCATCTGCCCTCCCCCAGCACCTCTGGTCCCCCCAAACCACCCTGGCCCCGCAAGCCCCCCCATATCCCAAATCTTCTGCCCCCCCCAGCTCCCCTGTTCCCCCCTAGACCCCCAAAACCCCCTAGACCCCCAAACCACCCCGTACCCCATATCCTCCTGGTCCCCCCAGCCCCCCCAAAGACCCCGGCACCCCAACCAGCCCCGTACCCCATATCCTCCTGGGCCCCCCAGCCCCCCCAAAGCCCACTGAACCCCCAAACCCCCCATACCCCATATCCTCCTGGTCTCCACAGCCCCCCAGCCCCCCCAAGCCCCCCGTCCCCACAGCCCCCCTCACCCTGGGGCATGCCGATGTGGTCGGCGGGGCGCCGCGGCCGTCGGAAGGGGGGTCGTCGTCGTTTGTGGCTCGGGGGGGGCCGGGGGGGTCCCCGCAGCATGAGGCTGAGCTCCCGCTCCAGCACCTCGAGCTCGCGCTGCGCCACGGCCGCCTCGCGCTGTCGCAGGGCCTCGGCCTGCGAGCGCTGCGCCCGCTGCGCCCGCGCCACCCGCCTCCTCCCGGCTGCGCAGCTCCTGGGGGGCACGGGGGGCACGGGGGGCTGCGGTCACTGGGGGTCACACGGGGTCACAGGGGACAGGGGGGTCAGGGGGGCTTGGGGGGACATGGAGGGTCAGGGGTCTTGGGGGGGCTTGGGGGGACATGGAGGGTCAGGGGGGCTTGGGGGGCCTTGGGGGGACACAGGGGGTCAGGGGGTGCAGGGGTCATTGGGGGTCATTGGGGGTCATTGGGGGTCACAGGGGATGTGGGGCTCGGGGAGTCACAGGGGACATGGGGGTCAGGGGGCTTGGGGTGATACGGAGGATCAGGGGACATGGGGGGACACGGGGGGCAGGGGGGCAGGGGTCATTGGGGGTCACAGGGGACATGGAGAGACACGGGGGGCAGGGGACGTGGGGGTCATTGGGGGGCACAGGGGTCACAGGGGATGTGGGGGTCAGGGGGGCTTGGGGGGACATGGAGGGTCAGGGGACATGGGGGGGGCTGGGGGGTCAGGGGACACCAGGGGTCATTGGGGGTCATTGGGGGTCACAGGGGGTCACAGGGGATGTGGGGGTCAGGGGGGCTTGGGGGGACACGGAGGGTCAGGGGACACAGGGGCACGTGGGGGGGTTTGGGGGGACAGGGGGTCTTGGGGGGACATGGAGGGCCAGGGGACATGGGGGGACATAGGGGACATGGGGGGGTTTGGGGGGACAGGGGGGGGCCTGGGGGGACATGGAGGGTCAGGGGACACCAGGGGTCATTGGGGGTCACAGGGGATGTGGGGGTCAGGGAGTCACAGGGGACACGGGGGTCAGGGGGGCTTGGGGGGACATGGATGGTCAGGGGACACGGGGGGACGTGGGGGGGTCTGGGGGGTCGGGGGGCTTGGGGGGGCTTGGGGGGACAGGGAGGGTCAGGGGACATGAGGGGACGTGGGGGGGTTTGGGGGGTCGGGGTCTTGGGGGGACATAGGGGTCAGGGGACACGGGGGGACACAGGGGGGGCCATGGGGGTCTCAGGCATTTTAGGGGAGCCCCAGAGGGTCTCGGGGGCGTTCCCAGGGGGGTCTGGGGGGGGGTCTGGGGGTGTCCTGGGGGTCTGGGGGGGGGCTCTGGGGAGGGGTCCGGGTTTTGGGGTGACCTTCTCCCGGGCGCGCAGCTCCCCGAAGAGCCCCTGGATCTCGCGGCGCCAGCTCTCCTGCAGCGAGTGGAAGGACTCGGGGGGCCCCAGCCCCCCCGGCTCCAGCGCCTCCAGCTGCCCCAGCAGCACCCCGAAACCCGGCCGGCGGTGCGGGTCCTGCTCCCAGCACGCTGGCGGCACCCCCAGATCAGACCGGCACCCCGAAAGCGGACCCGCACCCCGATATTGACCCCACACCCCAACACTGAACCCCAACATCAACCCCAAAACTCAACACTGACCCCACACCCCAACACTGAACCCCAACATTGACCCCAAACCCCAATGTTGAACCCCAATATCAACCCCAACACTGACCTAAACTCCAACATTGACCCCCAACATCAACCTGAACCCCAACATTCGATGCCAACATCAACTCCAAACCCCAACGTTGACCCCCAACATCAACGAGGGACCCCAACATTGACCTAAACCCCAACATTGAACCCCAACGTTGACCCAAATCCCAGCCTTGAACCCCAATATCAACCCCAACATTGACCTAATCCCCAACATTGAACCCCAACATCGACGTCAACCTCAATGTTAAACCCCAATATCAATGAGGAACCCCAATATTGACCAAAACTCCAACACTGAACCCCAATATCAACTCCAAACATTGACCTAAACCCCAACATCGACCTCCAACATCAACCCGAACCCCGATATCAACCCCAAACCCCAACATTGACCCTCAATATCAACCTGAACCCCAACATTAAACCCCAACATCGCGACTGGCGTTAACCACGAACCCCAACGTTGCCCCCCAGCCCCTCAAGGCCCCATCCCCGGGGTCCCCCTGAGGTTTTGGCCCCCCCGGACCCCAACATTGACCCCCAACATCGTCCCCCAACCCCAACATCAACCCAAACCCCAACATCAAACCCCAATATCTCTCCCAACACCAACCAGGAACCCCAACGTTGCCCCCCAGACCCCTCAAGGCCCCATCCCTGGGGTCCCCCTGAGGTTTTTGCCCCCCCCAGCCCCCCGGGCCCCCCCAAATCGCCCCCCCCCGGACCTGCCATGACGCGGGCGAGGGCCGGGGGGCAGGTGCTGGGGATCGGCAGCGTCAGCTTGTTGACGGCGACGCCGTAAGCCACCGCGAGGCCATCGATGCCGCGGTAGGGGACCTCGCCCGTCAGCAGCTCCCACAGCAGCACCCCGTAACTGGGGATGGGGGGGAAAGGGGGTGAGACCCCCCCCAACAGCCCCTCTGGGGCGCCGGGACCCCCAAATCCCACACCCAGGGATGAAGAACCACCCCCAAATCCCACACCCAGGGCTCCGGGACCCCCAAATCCCACACCCAGGGGGCCAAGAAACCCCCAAATCCCACACCCAGGGGTCCAAGAAACCCCCCAACACCCCCCAGGGCTCCGGGACCCCCAAATCCCACACCCAGGGGTCCAAGACCCCCCACAATCCCCCCCCTCCATGGACTTGTGACCCTCTACCAATGAACCCATGAACCCAGGAGACCCCAAACCCCTTCTCCAAAGGTTCTAGGTGTCTCCCATGAACCCAAGACCTCCATGACCCACCACCCATAAGCCCAGGAGACCCCAAATTCTTTCTCCAAGGGTTCCAGGTGCCCTCAAACACCCCACCCGGGGACCCAAGACCTCCAGGATCCTCCACTCGTGAACCCATGGACCCAGGAGACCCCAAACTTCTTCTCCTGGGGTTCCAGTTGCCCTCAAGCCCCCCCCACATGGGCCCAAGACCTCCAGGATCCTCCACCCATGGACCCATGAACCCAGGAGACCCCAAACCCCTTCTCCAAAGGTTCTAGGTGCCTCCCATGAACCCAAAATCTCCACAACCCACCACCCATGAGCCCAGGAGACCCCAAACCCCGTCTCCCGGGGCTCCGGGTGTCCCCGCACCTCCAGACGTCGCTGCCCTTGGAGAAGGTGGAGGCCCTGATGACCTCGGGCGCCATCCAGGCGTAGGTGCCGGCCGCGCTCATCTTGGTCGTTCGCTGCCACTCCCGCGCCAGCCCGAAGTCCGTGATCTTCAGGGTCTTGCCCTGAACGTCGTCCCCCTCCACCGGCTGCGCCAGCAGCACTGGGGGGGGCGTCACCCACCGCCCCGGGGACCCCGACGGGGACCCCGACCCGAGACCCCGACCCAGAGACACCAAAGAACCTGGAGACCTCAACAGGGAACCCAACCGAAGACCCCAACCCAGAGACCCCAATGAACCCATAGACCCCAAGAGGGAACCCAACCCGAGACCCCGACCCAGAGATCCAGGGACCCCAAAGAACCTGGAGACCTCAACAGGGAACCCAACCGAAGACCCCAACCCAGAGACCCCAGTGAACCCACAGACCCCAAGAGGGAACCCAACCCGAGACCCCGACACAGTGATCCAGGGACCCCAAAGAACCTGGAGACCTCAATGGGGAACCCAATGCGGACCTCAACCAGAGACCCCAACCCGAGACCCCGACCCAGAGACCCAGGGACCCCAAAGAACCTGAAGAGCTTAATGGGGAACCCAAGATGAGACCCAACCAGACCCCAACCCACGGACCCCAACCCAGAGACCCCAAGAGGAACCCAACCAAAGACCCCAACCCATGGAGCTCCACGAATCCAATGAACCCGAAGACCTCAATGGGGAGATGAAGACCTTTGGGGTCCCCCTTACCCCACTCCACACCCCCCCCAACACCCACGGGTGCCCCCCAAGTGCCCTCTTACCCCACTCCCTGCCCCCCCAGCACCCATGGGTGCCCCCCAATCCATGATGGGGCCCCCCCAGACTCTCCTTACCCCACTCCCTGCCCCCCAAGTCCCCCCATATCCCACTCCACCTCCCCCAACACCCACGGGTGCCCCCCAGGTGCCTCCCTACCCCACTCCCTGCCCCTCCAGCCCACATGGGAGCCCCTCAATCCATGATGGGGCCCCCCCAGCCCCCCCTTACTCCACTCCACACTCCCCGAACACCCACAGGTGCCCCCCAATCACCCCCTTACCTCACTCCCTGCCCCCCAAGTCCCCCCATATCCCACTCCACATCCCCCCAACACCCATGGGTGCCCCCCAAGTGCCCTCTTACCCCACTCCCTGCCCCCCCAGCACCCATGGATGCCCCCCAATCCATGATGGGGCCCCCCCAGACTCCCCTTACCCCACTCCCTGCCCCTCCCCGGCCCCCCATATCCCACTCCACATCCCCCCAACACCCATGGGTGCCCCCCAAGTGCCCCCTTGCCCCACTCCCTGCCCCCCAAGTCCCCCCATATCCCACTCCACATCCCCCCAACACCCATGGGTGCCCCCCAATCACCCCCTTACCCCACTCCCTGCCCCCCAAGTCCCCCCATATCCCACTCCACCTCCCCCAACACCCACAGGTGCCCCCCAAGTGCCTCCCTACCCCACTCCCTGCCCCTCCAGCCCACATGGGAGCCCCTCAATCCATGATGGGGCCCCTCCAGCTCCCCCTTACTCCACTCCACACTCCCCAAACACCCACGGGTGCCCCCCAAGTGCCCCCTTACCCCACTCCCTGCCCCTCAAGTCCCCCCATATCCCACTCCACCTCCCCCCAACACCCATGGGTGCCCCCCAATCACCCCCTTACCCCACTCCCTGCCCCCCAAGTCCCCCCATATCCCACTCCACATCCCCCCAACACCCATGGGTGCCCCCCAATCGCCCCCTTACCCCACTCCCTGCCCCCCCAGGCCCCCCCCCTCACCGTTGCTGGACTTGAGGTCGCGGTGGATGAGGGGCACGGGGGCTCCGGCGTGCAGGTAGCGCATGCCGCGGGCCACCTGCCGCGCCCAGTCGAGGAGGACGTCGGGGGGCACCCGACGCCCCAGGAGGACGCGGGACAGGGGTCCCCCCGCGGCGAACTCCATGACGAGGCAGAGGTGGGGGGGCTCGAGGCAGACGGCCCGTAGAGCCACCACGTTGGGGTGTCGCAGGCGAGCGTAGAGCCGGGCCTCGCGCCGCAGGCTGGCGGCCCCCGCGGCCCCCGCGTCGCCCCTCGCCGCCTTCACCGCCACCACCTCCCCCCGCCACGTGCCCCGGAAAACGCGCCCGAAGCCCCCCGCCCCGATCACCTCCTCCAGGCGCAGCTCCCCGAAACGCACCCGCGCCGGGGGGGACGGGGAGCGGGACCCCCCGACGGGGGACGGGGAGCGGGACCCCCCCAGAGGGGAGGGGGGGAGACGGGGAGCGGGACCTCCCGAGAGGGGAGGGGGGAGACGGGGAGCGGGACCCCCAGTCCCAATCCATGGGGTGCTGCCCCCCCCCACCCCACCCCCAGCAAGAGGGGTGGTGAGGGTGGGGGGCGGCGGGGGGGGGGCTATGGGGGGCCTAGAGGTGCCCAAGGGGGGGATTGGGGGGTCCTAGAGGGAACTGGGGGTTCCTAGAGGTGCCCAAGGGGGGGTTATAGGGGATTGGGGGGTCCTAGAGGTGCCCAAGGGGGGGATTGGGGGGTCCTAGAGGTGCCCAAGACGGGGATTGGGGGGTCCTAGAGGGGATTGGGGGGGTCCTAGAGGCGCCCAAGGGGGGGCTATAGGGGACTGGGGGGTCCTAGAGGTGCCCAAGGGGGGTCTATAGGGGTCTGGGGGGGTCCTAGAGGTGCCCAAGGGGGGGGCTCTAGGTGATCAGTGGTGCCTATAGGGGGGATCGATGGGTCCCTGAGGGCCCCTGTGGCTCCTGGGGGGTCCCCATAGGCCCCTGCTCCACACCTGAGTCGTTATGGGGCCCTATAGATCCTATAGGGTCCTATCGGCCACCACAGCCCCTGGGGGTCTCTAGGAGGCCCTACAGGTCCCTATAGGGGTCCTGGGCGTGTCTGTGGGGCTGGGAGGGTTTCTGGGGTCCCTACTGGTCCCTATGGATCTGGGGGGGTCCCTAGGGGTCTGGGGGTGGTCCCTATTGGTCCTTATGGGCCCGGGGGGGCGCCCTATTGGTCCGTGAGGGATCCCTATGGGTCCCTATTGGTCCGGGGAGGGTCCCTGGGTGTCTCTATGGGTCTCTATGGGTCTGGGGGGGGTCCCTGGGGGCCCCTATGGGTCCGGGGGGGGTCCCTAGGGATCCCTATTGGTCCCTATGGGTCCCGGGGTGGGTCCCTATTGGTCCTTATGGGCCCGGGGGGGGTCCCTGGGGGCCCCTCGGTGTCTCTATGGGTCCGGGGGGGGCCCTGGGGGTCCCTATGGGTCTCCCGCCCCCCCCCTCCTGCCGTCCCCGCCCCGGGATGAGGGATGGGGGGGGGAGGGAGGGGGAAGAAGCGGCGTCCGGTGGCGGCGGCGGCGTCGGCGTCGTCGGGGCAGGGTCGGGGGGGGGCTGGGGGGGCGTCGTGGTGCCGTTCGGAGCCCCCCCAGCCGCGCTGGGGCCCGGGACAAAGGAACAGGAACCCGGCGGGGGGGGCGGGACCGGGAGGGGGGAACCGGACGCCTCTGGAGGTGGCGGGGGGGGGGGGGCAGGAACCGGACGCTTGGGAGGAACCGGATGCGCGGGGCTGCGGGGCCGGGGGGGACCGGATGCGTGGGGGACCGGGCGGGAAAGGCGGGCGTCACGTGACACGCGGACCTGGGGTCCCCCGTCACGTGACACCTGGGAACCCGCGGCCACGTCACGTGACACTTAGGAAAGGGCAGAGGGACCACGAAAATGGGGAGAAAGAGAGCAAAAAACGGGGACGGGGACCTAAAAATGGGGACAGAGACCCCTAAGTGGACACAGGGACCCCTAAAGTGGTGTCAGAGAGCCAAAAATGGGGATAGAGGCCACAAAAATGGGGAGAAAGAGACGAAAAATGGGGACAGAGACCCCAAAATGGGGACAGAGACCCCAAAATGGGGGAGAAAAAGACCAAAGATGGGGACAGAGACCCCGAAAATGGGGAGAAAGAGACCAGAAATGGGGACAGGGACCTAAAAATGGGGACAGGGACTTAAAAATGGGGACAGAGACCCCTAAATGAACACAGGGACCCCTAAAGTGGTGTCAGAGACCCAAAAAATGGGGATAGAGACCACAAAAATGGGGAGAAAGAGACCAAAAATGGGGACAGAGACCCCAAAATGGGGAGAAAGAGACCAGAAATGGGGAGAGAGAGACCAAAAATGGTGACAGGGACCCCAAAAATGGGCATAGAAACCCCAAAATGAGGACAGTGACCCCCAAAATGGGGACAGG